>NC_082394.1:12145195-12165195 GCF_031168955.1 Gadus macrocephalus
AAGCTTCATTCATGTGTCAGAACCTTATTTTTTTTGTGTGTCTGTGGGTTCATATGTGTGTATCATTGTGCATGCTTGTCAGTGTGCGTGCGTGTATTGGTGTGTGTGTGTGAGTGTGTGTGTGAGTGCATGCTCGTGTGCATGTGCGTGCGTGTGCGTGTGTGTGTGTATGTACTTCTATGTCAGAATCCAGCGGCGGAGCTGGATCAGTGACCCTCTTCCTCCCCTCAGCTTCCCATCGGAGCCTCTTCTGGTCTGGACCGTCTCCTCCTTCCCTGGCGTGGAGGGGCTTGGCGGTGGCTGGTACTCTCCTAAAACACACGCACATACAATGCAACACAATTACTTCATTAGTTCGTTTACTGAAGATTTCTCCAAATTAGGTCAATGAAGTATTGCAATTATAATGCAAAATTCTTTTTTATTTATTTTTTTACCTTGTGACTCTGGGCTGTGATTGGGCAGCATGGCGAGTGTTCTGGATGCTGATAGGCTAATGGAGACGTGATGGCGGCGGGGCTGATGTTGCTACTGGTAAGGTAGGGGGCTGTTGTAGTGGTGAGAGTTGTAGTACGGAGAGTACTGACTCTGACTGTAGCTGGAGTACGCAGAGAAGTCCTGGTACACACAAATACATTCATGACCATGTGTCCATGGAGGGACACGACACTGGTTGATAATAACATTGTATTGTATAATATTCAATAAATTCAATTCAATGTATTTGTATTTGTACATCCCTTAATCAGTTACAGTCTCAAACGGCTTTATCCGCCATATCTGTATGACAACCCCCTAACCCATGCCCCCCAGAGGGAAAAGAAAAATTATATCGAAGAATATTTAAGGGCCTCAGTTACTACTAAAAAAACAACAACTAAAGACCATGACCAACAAACAACCAACTATTCTATATTTTGCGAATAAATATGAAACATGTTACATATTTCAAGTGGGTTCTATCATGACTATTGATTTATATAGTGATGTCTTGGTACTCACTTGCTGGGTGGGGTTGAACGGGGACGAACCCGGGATTGCATTGGTGCCTTGGAAGATTCCAGATGATATGCTGCCACCTGAGAATAAGGACACATTTCAGCCACCAGACAGTAGACGGGCTCTGCAGCGGCTAGCTGTGGCTCACCACACTCAATGTTGGATGCAAACTGACCTGCAGTTGGACTACAACGAACTATCGTTCATTGGCAAATAAATCACCATGAATGTGTAAACTTTGTAAGTCCTCCAGCCACACCGTTGCTACTTCATGTATAAACCCTCAATTTGACTATCAATTGCTTCCCTTCGAAAAACAACACCCTATTTACCAAGCAAATAACTGTTTCTAAAACAACGCAAAAGTATGATTCCCACTCGTTCATCCATAGAAAAGGCTCCACTTTCCTAAAGTAGCATTTCGGGTCGAATATCGATGCCTTCATACCATCTTGTTTTCCTGCCTTGGGATTCCTCTCAAGACATCATATCAAATGCATTCTAGACCATTCTAAACTATCCCCATCCACCCCAGTCCCCTCTTACAGACTTTGCTTCTCCCTCGACTTCCCAGCCCTCTCCAGCCCACAGTGAACGCCAAACAACCAGTCTCATGATTGTGCAGAACTCTCCGGGGACAACACAACAATCTTCAAAGGCAAGCGAAAGGGAAAAATACAGGTCTGGCTGGAGTAAACATCGGCTCGCTCCCATGCATGGTTCACCCCATTGTTTTCGGTTGTACACGCAGCGTGTCCTTGTGTATGTTTAGTTTGTGTGTGTGTGTGTGTGTGTGTGTGCGTGCGCGTGTGTGTATATACGCATGCCTGTGTGTGTGAGTTGGTGTGCGTGCGTTTGATGACTCAGCATGTCATACAATGTAAAATTCCCAAAACATTTGGTTGTTGTGGCAATTCTTTGGCCATTTGAAGTTAGGCCCCTGTAAACCTTTATGGCGAAAAATTTCAAACAATTGTGAGGTTTGGAAACAATGTTTTTCAGAGCTTGAAAAGACGCCCATCCATTCAAACACAACAACTGGTAGGAGCCTTCCTTTGTGTACTTTTGAAGGGGAATTATTAGCAGACCCATAGAGACTATATGTTTACATGCACGTATACACTCAAACCATCATCTCAGCTTCTCTGGTGTTTTCCTTCTAATGGCAGACACATGTGAACAAAATCACCGTTGCAACAATGATCTCATAAGTTAATTACTCCAATCATGAGTGCAATAGGTTTAATACGCCAGCTCTACGCGAAAGACATAACGATGGGACGGCTTGACTTGTTACGCTGGTGATTATTTTATTTATCCATTTGTTTGTCCTCAACAGACTCAGTAATCCTCCAATGGTTCTCTCTCTTCGAGTACAGATGATTAGCATAGTCCAGGAGGGGATTCCCCCTGTGCCGTAAAGCGAGCTCTTCAACCTCATCTCACAGAGTAAGGCGGAACTGATTTGCGGCCGGTTGACGCAATCCACCCAAACAACAAGTGGCAGTTCGGAATTTTGTGTCAAAACCGATGCACTGATTTGTCCTGGACTGGGGCAGGGCACCAGAGAAGTGGACCGGCCCTCATACAATCATTGTTCCATTCTCTGGAGCAGCAACATGTAGGGACCTGGTTCATGGCTGGCCACGCTCAGCAGCTCAAAAACCCCTTTCTAGCGGGGGGGGGGGGGGGTACAAAACATCACACGGTACAAAACATCAACATCTCTCCTGAGTTCTCTGCGCGGTTTGGCTGGGTTGTCTAACGTACCGTGTCGTAGAGGAAAATATACCCCGGTGTGTTATGCTGGCTCCCTCCTACTATACTACCTCGTAGTAAAAGCATACAGTCAGTCAGTGGGAATGCTTCGCGACGCCTCTGCCGCTCTCAGCATGTCTCCATCCATCCCCAGCAATAAACCGCCTCACCCCTTGAAACGCACCTTAACCTCTCCCCCGCTCGCACACAAGGTCAATTTCATGCTGCGCTCAAAGCCGTGAAGGCACACTGAGAGAGGCACGCTCTGGGCGCCGAGACAACACAGGAATGTGAGGGGGATAGATGTATCCACACACACACACACACACACACACACACACACACACACACACACACACACACACACACACACACACACACACACACACACACACGGACACATGCATGCATCCACACATAGACACATGCATCCACACATGCTTCTATGACACATTTCTGTATGTCTGTTCTATGGCTGTTTTGTCCTAAACTTGTATCGCTCCCTCTCGGTCACACTGATCTCGTTCTCTCACACACACACACACACACACACACACACACACACACACACACACACACACACACACACACACACACACACACACACACACACACACACACACACACACACACACACACACACACACACGGCACTGTGTTGTTGGTCTGAGTGGAGAAAGGGGGCCTGACCCCAAGAAAAGAGGAGGGGTAGAGAGAAGACTGACGCCAGGAGCCTAGACCGCAGCTAATGGAGAACAGGTGTGGAGGAGAGAGTAGAGAGGAGAGAGGAGAGGAGAGAGAAGAGAGGAGAGAGGAGAGAGGCGAGAGGAGAGAGGAGAGGAGAGAGGAGAGAGGAGAGGGGAGAGGAGAGAGGAGAGAGGAGAGAGGAGAGGAGAGAGAAGAGAGGAGAGAGGAGAGGAGTTGAGAGAGGAGAGGAGGTGAGAGAGGGAAGGAGCGATGAAAGGTGAGAGGAGAGAGGAGAGGAGAGAGGAAGATGGAAAAGGAGCTGGAGAGGAGAGAGTAGAGAGGTGAGGGGAGAGGAGAGAGGAGAGAGGAGAGGGGCGAGGGGAGAGGAGAGAGGAGAGGGGAGAGGGGAGAAAGGAGAGGAAAGGAGAGAGGAAAGGAGTGAGGAGAGAGGAAGATTGGAAAGGAGCTGGAGAGGAGAGAGTAGAGAGGAGAGGGGCGAGGGGCGAGGGGAGAGGAGAGAGGAGAGAGGAGAGAGGAGAGAGGAGAGAGGAGAGAGGAGAAAGGAGAGGAAAGGAGAGAGGAAAGGAGAAAGGAGAGAGGAAGATGGGAAAGGAGCTGGAGAGCAGAGAGTAGAGAGGAGAGGGGCGAGGGGAGAGGAGAGAGGAGAGGAAAATAAAGGAGAAGAGAGGAAGGGAGAAAGAGGAGAAAGGAGAGAGGAGATGTGGAGAGAGAAAGGAGAGGAGAGAGGGAAGAGGATGAGAGGGGTGAGAGGGAGAGGGAGGGAAAGGAGAGGAGAAGATGAGAGGAGAATGGAGTTGAAGGGAGAAGAGAAGATGAGTAATGAGGTGAAGGAAATGAAGAGCAGAAAAGCTATGCAAAGACAATAAGACAAGAGAAGAGAAATGTAGCAAAAGAAAGACGGGACAGGTGAAGAATAGAGCATCTAAGAATGTTTGAATGTGTAGCTCAGTGAGGCCATATGTGGTAATAGTTGCATTTGAACATGTGTATGTTTCTCTGTGTGCCTAGGTCCAAATGTTGGTATGAGACTGACCGTGTGCAGAGTAGCTGTAGAGAGCTTGGCTGGGAGGCGTGCTGTTGAAGTTGGAGTACCCCAGCAGTCCAGTCTGGCCGGGAGAGTGGCTCAGACCATCCTCTGTCTTTATGTCTGTACATGGACGGATATGAGGGAAGAGACGCAGAGGGGAGAAAGAGAGAGATGGAGAGGGAGAATTATGAGGAGACGGGAATTCTGGTATGCCACAATTATGAGGAGATGGCATACCAGATCTGGTAGAGATCTGGTATGGATCTGTTAGGGATCTGGTAGGGGATCTACATCTTACTGTATGAAGGCCATCTGTAGTTTCTGTGTGTGTGTGTGTGTGTGTATGTGTGTGTGTGTGTGTGTGGGTGTGTGTGTGTGTGTGTGTGTGTGTGTGTGTGTGTGTGTGTGTGTGTGTGTGTGTGTGTGTGTGTGTGTGTGTGTGTGTGTGTGTGTGTGTGTGTGTGTGTACTTACTGTAGGAGGGCATGCTGTAGGCCTGCGTGTGGTGTGTGTACGGAGCGTACGGTCCAGCAGCCTGGAGTGCAGGGCTGTATTGAGTCTGTCCATATGCCGCCATGACACCTCTGTGGTCAACTTCACTGGAAACAAGAGGACTTTCAACAGGCTGTCGTTTTGGTTCAAAACAATTGTCCTTTGCCTTGTAATTAGAAAACTAAAATAACCAGTGAAAGTAATGAATTTGATTCTGGGAAGAAAATCAAAAATGCTTGACTGGAATGATTTCCAAAACATTGAAACATTTAAGCCAGAAATGAATATCTGTACTTTGGCGGTTTCAACCCTGGAATAAAACTGTAGAATCCGGTAATGACAGACATGGACTGGATGATAACACAATTGAAACAGTAACCATTATTTTTCGCAAATAGCAAAATGACAACATGTTTTCTGCAGTGTTCAATTTGTGAAGTGACAAGACACACATTCGGCATCAAAGTATAAATTACAATTGTCAGGAATGTAGAAGTCTCACCTTCAGTGGACAGGATTAGGTCACGGATAACAATGTAGACAGCCTGTAAAACATACAGAACAAATATCATTAGAACGTATATTTTTTCTTATATAGCTTTTGTGTAAAGAAAGAATAGGACGTTAAATGTCTCATGATTTCCAAACAAGAGGCAAGTTTCGTTATGCCAAATGTTATAGTCTAAATTAATGAATTAGAAGTAAGGCCCTTAAAACATAAATAATATGAAATCTGAATCTTCAAAGAATGCACCCTCTCTTAGTCGTTTAGAATGATGCATTAAATGCATAGGCCTATCACAATAGTTATCAGTTTTATGTAAAGTCCTTCATGGATACGGTGACAATCCATTTTTCCATATCACCCAGCCCTACTATCAACACTCCTCGGGAGCAATTGCGCCACTATTGGGGTATCGCGATGTGTGTTCTGTTGGCCTCCTCACTAGTCTCACCTGGGTTTACAGAGGGAGGCTTTGTCTCCTGGCTCCGGGCTGTTAGTCAGGTTTGCCTGGGAGCATCAGCTCTCCTGCAGAGACAGAAGAGAATACATTTATAGTCATGATAATTATGAATGTTGCTCATCAACAGGAATTCTGGTTGAGTGACAACTGCTAGTTGGCGCCAGGGAGAGAGAGAGAGAGAGAGAGAGAGAGAGAATAGTAGACAACACTGAGGTTACACACCCATTATGGACATGCTGTGGGTTACATGGAATTGTAATTAAAATGCGACTTGCAGACAACAGCCGAATGACACCTGAAGTATAAACTCAATGGATGTCATTGTTTCCTTGGGATGTGACAAAGGGCGAATATAAACCATCGTTATCAATCAAAGGTTTGGCACTGTCACTATAGCTGACGTGACTTGTCGTCTTTTACAAGGTGATTGGCAAATCATGTAAATATGATGATTTGACAGAAGAGCCAAAAGGAAGCAAAGAGGGAAGACATGCGGTCAATGCCAAGACAACAAGTGGCTAGTCTAAACAGGAAGAGACGCCAGGTCAGTCTTTCCACCAGAAGATCCATTGCCTTCCAGGTCTTACCCTGTAACAGGACAGTTTAAGATAACTAACCACTAGTTGTGGGAACTAACTAAGTGATGTTGATGATTCACCAGCTGTTCTCTGAATAAAAGTACTTCCTTACAGGAAACTTTATACATTTTTACTACAAGATGTATTCAAATTCTTACTCAACAACATTTAATTCATATAGTTTTAATAAAATGGTAATTCATGGAAGAGATGCAATCAAGCTTGTGCCTCCAAACCACAAGAGAAAACCATTAGGGTGACAAAAAAGTTAACCTCAATACCCTATATGTCTGAGACGTAATGTTGAACAAATACTTTTAACCTTTTTAACTTGAGTATTAATCAAGAGCAGACTTTGGCCAGACAATTTTTTAAGCAATGTGTTCCTGATGTAATCTACTAATCTACTAGTCAAACATATGAATAGTTCAGCCACCCCTGGGGATACATGTGGGAGTGCAAAGGAAAGTGATCGACAATAGACTTCCTCCAACGTGCTTCACGTTTGTAGTCATTTGTATTTCCTGACGATGAATGATAGCAAAAGCCTTTCACCGTATTGCAAAAAAAACCAAAACAAATGAGCCCACTAAAGACACTCAAGGAGTCTGTTCGCCTTGCGCTTTTCAACACTCTCACTACTCTCCTCTCACTTTCAAAATCTCTCTCCCTCTCTCTCTCTCTCTCTCTCTCTCTCTCTCTCTCTCTCTCTCTCTCTCTCTCTCTCTCTCTCTCTCTCTCACACTCTCTTGCCGTGCCTCTGGGCAATTCCAATCTGGCTATGCTGGAGCTAAACGCTTGACCTCCGACCTCGCTGACAACACATTGACAGAGACAGACGACAGTCATGAAATGTATGGGGCGACAGGGTTTTAGGCCGTTTGACAGATGGGTTGAGATGAAGAGGAAGGGCGGGGGGTGAAAGGGAAGGAAAACATAACGACACGTTTACAGTGCTTTAGGGTAGTTCCTATTTTTTGACAGATGAAGATACTTAGCCCATAATACCTGGCTTATGTCCTCACGTTTGTCAATATCATTGTGTAACAGTTGCCACTAGTAGTGTTGACAAGTACCTTGTGCATCATGCATGCCAGGGGCCTCAGCTGGTTCAGAAGATGCCCTCTTGCTATTTTAGAAAATTACCTCACGCATTCGGCGGCCTCATAAAACACTAGTACGCGCCTCTGTTATTGCACCAAAGCAAACATAAATAAGGGGGGTTGTGACATTGATGTATGATAATGGACATGCATTCATTAGTTTGGAGGGAGGCAGGGAGAGAGAGAGAGAGAGAGAGAGAGAGAGAGAGAGAGAGAGAGAGAGAGAGAGAGAGAGAGAGAGAGAGAGAGAGAGAGAGAGAAATTATCCTTTATTTTGTGTTTGTTCCTCAGAATGTTCTTTTGCAATATACATTTTCTGATGTGTCTTTATCAAGTCACCTTCAGGCTGATTGATTTCCCATTGGATGGGATGATAGGAAAATGATTTGGTCCTTCATAGTATGCAGGACCAAAACATTTACCCCAGTACAAATAAATATGTACAATAAAAATAAAAACAACATAGAGTCCAGCTGTGGAGCTGGACTTTAAATATCTGTCAGAGTGCTATTCCTTCAGATGTGACCTCCACATGTTTGAGGGCCGACACGTTCCTTTGAGACAGCGATCCCACAGCACAGAGGAACGACCTCAGCGGTACTGAGACAAAGGAAGATGGATATAGGAAAACAAGAGCCGGTCGAAGGCACCGCTGCGGTGTTGGGTCAGAGGGACTGGCTTCAGAAATCCTCCATCCTGATGTGTCTGTGTCTACACACACAACCACACACACACACACACACACACACACACACACACACACACACACACACACACACACACACACACACACACACACACACACACACACACACACACACACACACACACACACACACACACACACACACACACACACACACACACACAAACACACACACACACACACACACACTGTCTGTGCTAGTGCAGGGCTTCCTGGTGGAGTGTCAGCATTGGGCGCAGGGAGCAAAGGTCCATGGGAACGGCAAGACACTGGAGGAAAGACGAGCAGAACCAGGCAGAGATGTGGACAGTAACCCAAGCTAAAACAAACCCAGCGGGCCACAGGGGCCACAAAGGCAAAGCCCACCAGCTTTACCTGGGGTCCCGGGGTTGACCGGGTATCACTTTCTCTGTCTCCGTGCAGGCGGCTTGCGTCATTCACAACGGTGCTCTGCGTTTCCCGGGGTTGGAAGTGTTATTGGATAGTTTCATCCTGGTTATGCCCGAGCCACGCAATGGTTGAGCAGAGCATAACGACAACAGGCGTGCTCTAAAGACAACCCCCGCCCGCTCCCCTCAACCCAGAGGGCAAACACGGCTCGGGTTGTTGTTCTGTGTTATCCCATGAATATAATAAATGTGTGTTACACCTTGATATAAGCTTGATGAAGCTTGGATCTTGGTTATTATAGTGACGTATCGACTACTGCGTGTCAGGTCGTGATTAACACGCAAGTCACGGGCAAGTAGGGGCATCCACAAACGACATCAACATCAATCGATCGAATTAACCGAATCAATATTTATTGTACTTATTATTGTACAATAATCACAGAGGTATTGTAGAACAAACACAGGTGTCACCCATGACACTAATTAAGAGACTGCTGGTACAGTGTGTACCAGGACTGTACGATGAAACCTACAATTAGTGTCATGAGCGACGACTTTGTTTGTGAGACGGGTCTATTGTAGCTGTGTTTGTTAGGTATTGTCATTAGGCCATTGGAGCAGACCGAATTCATTAGAACACAACAGAAATGTTGATCTGTGTTAACGAGGACATGTCCTCGTAAGTGTGTCGAGCGTGTGTGTCTAGCTATGAATGAGCCGTGCCATCTGTATCAATGTGCTGCGACTACTGCCCCTCCTCGCTGTTTGACCTCTCCTTAAAACAAGATGGCTCTGAGCCAGCCGCTGAACAGGGAGGGCCACGCTTGACAAACTGCTCTCCCACCGAGCCATATGGAGTTCCCCCCCAAATGGATGCCCTCCGACTCAGACTGTCTGCCAATAAGTGCCTTTAGGAGGGGGGGGGGGGGGGGGGGGGGGGGGGGGGGGATGTCGCTGGTGTGTTTGTGTGTGTGTGAGTGAGTACCTAACAAAGGCCCCACATTTAGGTTCCTAAGTCCCCTGTTAGAAGCCTCACTGGAGTGGGGGGGGGGGGAGGCCATCTGCTGGCGACCCTGCCCTCTGTGGGCCTGCGACAGGCTCTGGCTGACTGACGAGCCCTGGGCACACTGCGGGACAGATCGCTTACCGCACATCAAAGGGCCGTTCAGGGCTGCTGCTGCTCCCGCCGACTCCTCCTATGCTCATTTAACTTTCATATGTAGTGTTGGACTGAGCCATTATCCATGTGCCAGATGTAAACACAGGGCTCTTGGTGAGAGTGAAGTGTCCGAATGGGGACATCGCTTCTTGACGACATCAAAATACTACCACTATATACAGTGAGTACTAACAGGGTAAGAGTATGAATGCAATCGTGGCACTATCCTGATGCGCTTTGGATATGAGCGTCCACCAAATGGCAATTTTTTTGGTTTTGTTATTATTATTATATCAAGAAGCATACAAACACAGCACCACACACCGATGTTGCAAACAAATGAATGATTAGTCTATTTGCTGTTCCGCTCGGTCCACGCCCTCTAAGCCTTTCAGTTAAGAACTGGTTGGAGGCTACCAATAGGCGTATGGGATGAAACAGGCTTGGGGTTATTGAGCAGAGCTGCTACTGTAGATGCAGCCAGGGAGATGGGAGTTCCTGTGAGGTCAACATGCTATCGGGTAACAATATCTGTAATAACTCCATCGACATTTGGACAAATGTAGTGCATTATTGCTGGCCAGCCTCCATGTCCCAGTCATGAGACATAGAAAGTACTAATACGGAGACATCTGAAGAGAATTTAAAATAAAATAAAAAAGTAGCATAGCATGTAATCTTGAGTTTGACGAGATAAAAGCTGAGACATGTGGTGGTATGGTAACAGATGTTGAGGATTGATAATCACAAACCATCAACCAGCTCCATGGATGTCTCATTCACCACCGTGACCCCACCAGCCAGTAAATTCAGTTACTGTTTGTGTGTGTGTGTGAGCGTCTGTGTGTGTGTGTGTGTGCGTGGGCTTGTTTTGATTGGCCCGTCGTTATGCTATGTTGCCTAGAATGATACAGTATGTCAAAATGCGAGCAGAATTTGGTCCGCTTGTCTTCTTGCTGTTGAATGATGTCATTGAGTTCAAGTATTGTAACCACAGTGATCCTTTAAATTGTCTCCGGCTTCGGAAACCAACGATTAGTAATCTTTTTAAAAAACATTTTTAATCTACTGAATCTTTGCAAATCATAACGTGAATAATGGCTAAAGACATGGCAGAGATTATATCATTATTTGATGTTATGTTTGAAATCTTGATAAGCCAGCATTATTTAATAAAGCAAGTTCTAATAAGAAGTACAAAGGTTTGCTTCACTCCATACACTCTTGGAGCCTCACAGCCGAGTCAACCTGAATGCGTCCAGAAACGACAACACATCCCAGTCTAATTGCAGTGAGGGGCTAGAAAGAAACAAGCCGAAAAAAAAGAGAACCCTTTAAAAGAAACACAGTGAATGGAAGAGTGGTTCCTATTAAATTGCGGTAGCGCTGAACCTGTTGCCATCCCTGCGATGTGTGTAACTCTAGCTTCCAGACACGGTGGCCGTTAGGTTACACTTGACTAACTCTCAGAAACAGTGACTGCTTTTAAGTCCACTGCAGCCCTCCCCTCCCCTCCCCTCGCCTCCATCTCTCCCGGTAATCGAACCCTTTTCATTCAGTCACGCCGCTGTCTCTATCAGTCAGCCATCTCTATGTCCCTCTCCTCCCTCTGTCGCCATCCATCCATCCAATCGATTTGTTGTTCATCCCCACTTACTCTCACTCTCTTCAGCACCTTCTCAACCTCCCCCTACATCGCATCATGTGGCAGGAGCTTTTATATACTGTTTATATACTGTCAATGTCGTCAGCTCACCACCCGGTTTAGGGCTCTGGATAGCAAGGCACTTCATAAGGAACAGGTTATAATATTAATGGCCATGGATTTCTTTTCATCCACCATCCCGTTCTCTGCCACTTAATAACACAGTCTTTATTGCTTCCGCACCCGCTCCGTCATGCAAGCTTCTAGCCGCTATAATAAACGGATGGGATTCTGTTGGATGGTTGGCCAGATTTTTGTCCACCAAAGAAAAGACCACCAACAGCAAAGTGCCCTAGAGTCCAGACCCAGAGTGTCCCCGTTCTCTCCTGGAGCCAGGGCCCAGCGCTGGGGGTCAGAGACCAAAGGGGCAGCTGGCAGACCTCCCAGCAGCCTGGGAGGGGGAGAAATGGCTCGGTGGACGGGCCTGACCCCTTGTCTGATGGTGGTCTTGATACCAGGTAAAATCTCCCCCCCCCCAAAAAAAACATCTGGTCCTGTATTGGCAGGTTGAACGCACACACATTCACTCAATATGCTTGAGCAAACGCACACAATCATACAGAAAAACACACTGGGCTTTGGCGGTGTGCCACGCCCGTAATGAGGCGCACACACACACACACACACACACACACACACACACACACACACACACACACACACACACACACACACACACACACACACACATATACTTGCATGTGCAAAGGACCCCCTAGTAAACTCATACACACATGCACATAACAGAGACCCCCACAACACACACACACACACACACACACACACACACACACACACACACACACACACACACACACACACACACACACACACACACACACACACACACACACACACACACACACACACACACTCTTTATTAGTCATTAGACCAAAATGTTTTACCCTCCGTGGCGTTCCCTTGCGCCCCCCCGGCAGATGACAGTAAATGACCGCCCTAGTTGCTAGCAGCTGGCCGGCCAGTTTACAGAACAGCTCAAAGAGTACTGCAGACAGACTGGAGGTCAAATTACTACTTCACTGCTACAATCACTGTCTTTATACACGTGTTTATGTGTGTGTAAGTGGGGAAGTGAGAATCATAGCAAGATGCAGAATAATTCTTAGTAGTAATCCGATGGCGGTCATAATAACATGAATGATGGCAGTGTGATGGAATTAATAATTAAACAATATACGGTAATAAATAATAACAAATGATAAGAAAAATATATATAATATATATATATACGGTATATAAAAGATATATAAACATGATGAAAATGTTAACTCCCAAAATGAAAAGCATTCAATAGAATGTAATACAAAATCGGCAACAAAAAGTAACACGTGATAGCAACAGGCACAGCTGCTCTCTGCTGACAAACCAGCTTCTAATACACACACACACACACACACACACACACACACACACACACACACACACACACACACACACACACACACACACACACACACACACACACACAGACACAGACATGCGCAAGCACGCATGCACACAAGCATGCACTCACACACATAATATGTTGGAATTTGAGTGCCACATGCCCCCCTGGGGTGATTTCTTGGGTTTTGTAAAAACAGTGTTTTTTCTATGCGTGTGTGTTTGTGTGCGCGTGCGTGCGTGCGTGCGTGCGTGCGTGCGTGCGTGCGTGCTTGTGTGTGTGTGTGTGTGTGTGTGTGTGTGTGTGTGTGTGTGTGTGTGTGTGTGTGTGAAAGACAGTGAGAGTTATAAAGAGTCCAAGAGCTTAAACTGTACGGGCTCCACAGCAGCTGATTCAGAAACTACAAGCTCACCTTCAAGCAGGGAGAAGATCAGCGATCAGCTGTTTGTAGCCCTTGGTTATAAAATTGACTCTTGGTCTTTCGGGCTTTAATAGGAACTGCAAATGAGACTTCATTATGATACATATGACACACCATACAAAATAGAGATATTGCAAGTTACTAAATATATCAAGAGTAAACCTGGATTCAAATAAAAAATAAGTAAATAAATGTATTATAACCATTTCACTTTCAACAAGCAGTAATACTATCACACACAAATATGTTGAGGATATATTTTGTACAATCATTCCCACCACTAACACGTGTAAATAACATAATGCAGCGTTGTCTGTGTATTTGTAGACAATTGTAAAAAAAAATCTAGCCATTTCAAATTGAATGTAATCGTGAAACCAGAAAATGTGTTCCAGATTACATTTACTGAGGTTTCACATTGGCGGGCAAGAGGCATAAACAGATAGAACTATCCCAAAAACATATCCATTTGCAATTATTGAGCAATTAAATTATGATTTAACCTCAGCATGTGGAAAACTTGCATTGGTTGACATAACCGTGTACATATCACAGCAAACTATACTAATCGAAGGTAGAACAGTATGTCTCTTAACACATTGCCTCTGCAACTGAGATTTTTTATTTTTTTTCAACAAAAGCAACAGTAGGCCCATCTCTTGGGGTTTGTTTGTGGTCAGAGCTGGCCCTTGAGCGAGAATCTGGAGGTACAGAGCTGGACTTCTACTTCTGAGGTTAGAAATCATTCAGGAGAAAAAAACTCAAACCCTCAGCCGAGAACTCCACAGAACTCAGAAACCCCAGTGTGTGCGGAGGTCTTCTGTTTGGGTTTCTTTTTCACCATGGTTTCGTAAAGGTAGTTTTAGACAGCTTTGTCTTCCTCACACAATTTTAAATGTGTACATTGAGTATGGAACTATCTAATAGATATCCCCATCTTGACAACTATCCATCACAATACAATAGGCTATTGTGGATGTCATACAAATGTATACCATCAGAACACAAATCTTTCTTTGAGTTGAAAGTAATACGTTTTATATATTTGCTCAGTCGATAGGCAAGAGATGTGTGTGACATCCAACTGAAATGCAGCGCTAGGCAGAGAAGATAAAAAGAGAAGGACATCATTGAAGAGAAGTATGAAACGATGGAAATGGAAAAGGGACTGAAAGAGAAGGGGGACAGAGAGACTTGGGACACAAAGGGTTTAAAACCCGGGCGTGAAGTATAATGAAATTGGGGCCGATAAAGTCAGGAAGAGAACAGCTTCCTATGAAAATATTTATCATTCCACCAACTTTTTGGCTACAGAGGGCTTTGGAATTAATTTGTGTTTTCTTAAGAGGGGGTGCCATGTGCTACAGGATGGGGAATTCTTCTCGGCTTGGGGTTTTTCTGGAAGGCCGCTTATTCACAATTTATTAGAGGCAGTAATAGAAACCATGACGGCCGAGGCTAGGGGGTAAGGGTCCCGGGTCCCGGGCTGGGGAGGCCAGAAATGAGGCCTAATGTTATTAAGAGCCGGAGCAGCATGTTAAATCAAACACGCCAGAGCTGTACACACACACAGGGCCCACCCCTCTGTACCCAACCAAGCCAACCACCAAACCCACCATGCACCACTCTTCCCTCAATGTTATTTATGGAAGTCAGATAACAGGTAGGCTATAGGCAAGATCAACTTCTGCCTATTCCCAGTTGTATTTGACATAGCAGCTATCTCTCTACCTATCAATAAACAAAGTTTGTTTTGTTGATGTACACAATTTATCTTATTAGAAGAGCACACATTTTTTTAACTGACTAGATTCGTGGACAATATTTTAAAATGTGGCAATATAGCCTATGGGGATATATTTCTGAAAAAGCAAACACAATCACGTGTCCGCTCTCTCAGGGATTGAGGCTCTTTCCAGTCAGATATATTTATCTTGCCGTTAAACTAAATATAACGATTGGCAAATTGTTAAGTTGATCTTGAACCATATTTCCTAGGCTATATCAGATTACTACATTAGTAAGAATTCAAAGAAATTGAACAAACATTATGAACGTATTAACATTATTTCAACACTTTAAGTACAAGCAGTGAAAGCCACGCTCAGATCTGCCCTATATTCCTTATTTCTGTTCTATTTTTTTCTTTTCACGTGTTTTTATACTAGATATAGATTCAACCATGAGGCTGTAATTACGCAGGATGTGTTTAAATGTGATATGAATGGTTGGAAAAACATTGGAGTTCGTTTCTAGACCGGGCCGATGAAGGGGTCCTTGAAAATATGAATACCCGCTTTGAAAAATGCTTAGCCCAGCTCCTTCAAATTACTTAATTAGGTCCCTCGCTGCCGAGGGGGTCCCAGTGATTTAAATGTAATCTTCTCTACTTAAACCTGGCCAAAGTGTTGAACACATGTGTAAGCAGCACCAATAATAACAAAATAAACCATATAAAAGAGAGTCAATAATCTAGGCCAAAGGTAGGCCTACCGTAGACCTATATATTTGACAGACATTTTTTTTTAAAGGAAATCTCCTTATTCGTTTTGGATAAATAAATACAATTCGGTTGTATCTAAAACAGAAAAGAAAATTGGTCACAGGTTACTATCAGGCTATGATTGTCCCAAACAAAAAAACATAAATACAGAATTAATTAAATAATTATAATATTTATAATAGGCCTACTACTAATGTTAATACGACTAATATTATAAATTATTATGACTATTATTTGTAGGCTATTACAAAATAATTGGTATGCAGAGCTGTAGGCTACTCTTTAATGATCTAATGTAAAATTTCTAAATGATTTAGGTAGGAAATGATGATGAAGAATGTCAATACATTTCCCTTTGGGGTGTTGGCTATTTCGTTATTCAGAAATGTAGAATAGGCCTACAATAATATTTGAATTTCAATAGGCCTTAGTTTGTGTATTAACCTATTTCCATAAATCAATTAAGAGATCATGGATTCGTGCTTGCTGTGAAAATATACAGGGCTAATAGGGCTTAAAAAGTAGATGCACTGGGATAAAATCTAAATTCTGTTTGTGGCAGGTCTATTGACATTTGGTCTATCGAACAGCCGAGCCTTCTTGTCATGTTTGACTTGAAATAGTCTACTCGACGATCTCTATTTGAAAAGCGTAATCGTTTCAAAGAACACAACAAAAAGGTGTCACAAAAAATCACACTGTGCTCATTCATTTCTGATTTCAATAAAGTGCCCGAACCTGGTGAACAAACTTCAAACCAAGTAGCCCGTATTTGTAACTTACCATTATTTGCTCGAAGTTGAAAGCGAAAATCCGCTTGTCTTCGTAGGAATTGTCTTCACATGCCAACGCGTAGCTCCGTCGCCCTCGGTAGTGTCCCTGCAGATGTTGCTTAATGTAGCTTAATGTAGCGAATAAAGCTACCGGAGGCGCGACTCGCAGAGCGAGCTACTTTCTTATCAGCTGAAGTGGTGTCCCGCGCGCTCTGTTTTCTAATCGTCCTCGACCTCGCAGCTCTTCAAATAAGAGCGATCCCTTCTCATTGCACCTTCGGAGGAGCGTTTGCTTACGCTGTGATGGCGAAGTGATGTTAAGTAAATGGCAAATTTTTTAGTTCCTCCTCCTGAGGGTGTTCATCATACGCGCGTGGATCGCGCGTGTGTGAGTGAGTGTGTGCATCTGTGCGTTGGTACATTCATGCGTGCATGCGTTTGTGTGTGTGTGGTTGTGTGTTTGTTTGTGTGTCTGTGTGTGTGAGGGGACCTGACTGCGCGTTTGTGTGTGGGGATGTGAGGGCGCGTTTGTGCGCGCGTTTGTGTGTGTGTCTGCCTATAGGAATAGACTCAATGAGAGGACCGATGCATTGCCCAAGAGCCTTTATCTTAATCACCTTTAAAGTACACTTAACACAACTACTGAAGCGTATCTCTGTTCTTTTGTGACTTCTTTGTTTGCTCAAGAGATCTTCCCTAAGCTGTGTTTACATAATGACCAAAAGTCCGAAATGTATGCAGCTGAATCCTCGAAGGTGTTGACTATTCTTACTGTCGGCACTTCAGATATGGGGTTTGGTCGTTCCCTGCCAAATAACTCCAAACTACTATCATTTGTAGGCCTATCCAGAGTAACAGCTCACTGTGTTGTTATCTTGACTTCTGTGTCCGTGTATAGCGGTGCTGATTTCTTACAATGTATGTTTGTTAAATGGTATTATAATTGAATGGAGGCTAAGCCTATATTTGCATTGTATTACATTTATGGGTATTTTAAACACACAATTGAGGTTAACTAAATGTTTTAAAATACAATTATGATCCTTGCACATTTCATGTATGTGATTTGTATACAGGAGCTGCCAAACCGCCTGAAACGTTATAGAAACTTTAAATGTGCAGTTTATTGACAACGTGGCTCCTGTAACATCCTCTTAAACAAAGGTAAATATTTGCCAACCTTCTTGTCAGCATACAGCCACAATAAATGCCTGCAACCAAAAATAAAGAGTCTATTTTTCCTTTAAAAACTGGCCAGAGATGTGGTTCATTTTTTAAAGAAAATTCAGTCACTTTTGTGTTGAAGTAAGATTTGGACAAATGTTATATAATATAGTTAATTTGATTTTCAGCATGTATGTGCTTACATGTGTGTGCGTACATTTACACCATTATCGTGTGTGTGTGTGTGTTCTGTAACATGAGCAAGACATTGTTGGAGTTAGCAGCCGTGCTCAGGAGGAAACAGGTCTTCTGGTCCATCGCCAACAGGATGCTCTACTTAACATAAGCCCAGCACCATCTCTGCCACAGGGACATGGATACACACTGGCACCTGGAAGAGCTGTTCATATTTCACTTCCAGGTGAGATTGTCACGACTTTTGTTTCCAAATAAGGGCCAAATATATTTGACTAAGGCGTAACTGTTCTTTGGGCAACGGACATGTGTGCTCTCCGTCTGTGAAGATAGACAGCAAATTAAAATTGGCCTCTGAGAAGAAAAAAAGGGATCACTTCTGCTTTGGTTAAGAATGGAAGCGGATCAGTTGAATGCGTCGAACCAAAAGGTCCTCTGGTTGGATGCAAGGTTGGGATTTAAACTTGGTTTTGAGTGGTATAGATCAATTGCTTGATGTTCTAATGTTCTGCTATTCGTTTTTGCATTTGAAGACCGTCATGCCCATTCCAGCGAGGGAAGTTCGATGCACTTCAACATAAGAAGCATCATTTGACATCGCACTATGAGAATTCCTCCCAACATGTCGTCGACTTTTTCCCCCCATTTCAGAGTGCGGGTCAAACTTTCCCTTGAACATATGGAATTCATCTTTCCATCCACTCTATGCACACAAAGCAGTAAGCTTGGATACAATTTTTTTTATCGAAAAGACTTAACTTGGATTAAACATGTTTTATGATGTTCCAGTATGTTAATCTCCAAATGACAATGGCCCTGGGAAGTACCTCGGCCCAGACAAGATGAGCAAGTCTGCCTTCTGGTGGGGAATTCAAGGCGGGTAATAAGGCCAGCTCCATTCTTTCATTGGAATTTGTGGTCAACAAAGAAACACTACCATTGTCTGTCTCTTCCTCCAAATGTCTCACTTTGCTATCCGTGTATTTGTGTGTGTGTGTGTGTGTGTGTGTGTGTGGTTGTGGGTGTGTGTGTGTGTGCGCGCCGCTCAACGACAGCTCCACACCTCCCTACTGCTTGTATCCCACTCACACCCCACTTTCGTCTTGACTGGAACAATCAATTTTTGTTTTTATTAGCTTAATTAGTCAACTTTATTAGTTGAATCGTTCCAAATAAAGTAAGAAAATAAATTCCAGTCAGTGCTATGTCGAAGGAAGTTCCATCTATTTAAAAATCAATCAATCTATCTATCTATCTATCTATCTATCTATCTATCTATCTATCTATCTATCTATCTATCTATCTATCTATCTATCTATCTATCTATCTATCTATCTATCTGTCTATCTGTCTATCTGTCTGTCTATCTGTCTGTCTGTCTGTCTGTCTGTCTGTCTGTCTGTCTGTCTGTCTGTCTGTCTGTCTGTCTGTCTGTCTGTCTGTCTGTCTATCTATCTATCTATCTATCTATCTATCTATCTATCTATCTAACGATCTAACGATCTATCTAACGATGTATCTATCAATCTATCTATCAATCTATCTATCTATCTATCTATCTATCTATCTATCTATCTATCTATCTATCTATCTATCTATCTATATATCTATCTATCTATCTATCTATCTATCTATCTATCTATCTATCTATCTATCTATCTATCTATCTATCTATCTATCTATCTATCTATCTATCTATCTATCTATCTATCTATCTATCTATCTATCTATCTATCTATCTATCTATCATCCAATCAATGCATCCATTCGTCTATCTGGATGCTTTAACTTTTCTCTTTGTAAACACAAATTGTGTTTGATGAGTAGCAGTACAAGAAAAAAAACATGATGGAAATAGTGATGAGAATAAAAAGGGTCTTGGTAGTAACTATTATCTTGCCATGACTAGTCAGAGGTACAGCCAGGATCTCCTTATCCTTCTCTTCT
>NC_082394.1:12170195-12179548 GCF_031168955.1 Gadus macrocephalus
CAGTCATATTGTACGCTGGTCAAAGGGAAACTTAATGGCTCTGTCAAAATCAGTTAACAATTTCTCACTCTAAAACTTTGAATACATTCTAATTCTGCCTCATCAGGATAACCTTTTCATTGGGGATAGAACGGTTTAACTACAAGTTTAAAATTCCTTTGTTATATTTGTGTTTTTTCACCAGCACTCTATATTGGGCATGTCATGAAAACACCTAACATACTTTGCAAACCAATTAGAAATGGGCTGGACACCGATTTATTTCTGGTTCCTTTTGTATGATTAAAAGCACGATATTGTATCAAATGAACATATAGCTGTCGAAAATAGAAAAACATAAAATCATTTTTAATAAGATTGATAAAGAAAAGGCAGCACCATATTTCACAGAGTAATAGACCCACCCTATGTGTGTATAGTTTGCTCGCTACCGGTCTGACTAACATCTTACTCCCAGGTATCTGGTATGTGCACAAATAGCCGGAGAGAACCAGATTTTTTTACAAGATTTAATGAACATTCACAGGGGTCAGATAGCGGATATATTCATTCACATACTTACAGTAAATAAATAAAAAAAATGCAATAACACTCTTTGACGTTGATGGGGGAATGAGATCTCATTCCAGGAGTCAAGGCATGATGTGTGTATCTTAAAATACACATAACACAGAGGGGGAAGCTGTGTTCTATTATCCAATAGAGTATGGTATTTACTTGCGCAAAGCACAAAGTGTGTATTGAAATATGCTGCATCCTATATACACACAGAACATAGGAAAAGATGGCAGAATAAATGATTGAAAATTGTATATGAATATTATATTAAAGATATCAACAATATCCTGTTCAGAGCAATAAGGGACAGACCTACCAACATTTGACACATATACTTTGAGTGAGCTCTTAAGTGGTATTTAGTCAATACGCTTGATGAAGAACACATGTCCTAATGGATTATTAATAGCCAAGGTATAAACGGGACATCCTGCTGTCATCAGTTTACCAGTCAGCTTTGACAGAGTTGCTATTGATTTACTTAAAAATAAAATGAGCCGTAGAGCAGCGTAGCCATCACCTTTAACCCCAGCCAAAGCCTCCACCAAGCCAGGTCATTGATCACGACAAATCGATTTTAGGGGTGAGCAATAAGAAACCAAATGGCCACGCACACATGCACACATACATACACGTACACACACACACACACACACACACACACACACACACACACACACACACACACACACACACACACACACACACACACACACACACACACACACACACACACACACACACACACATGCTGCACGCACACATGCACACGGAACACATATACAGATACACACACCGAATATAATATAAGAAAATCTGCATAATAATCATTAATATATGTTGGTAAATTATATTATATATGATATAGATTCATATAGATATATTGATATAAATAGACAATATACATAGCCTATATGTATATATATGTATATAATTTTCACAAATAAATAATTGTACTTTGAACTCGTAACTGTGTGGTGATATATTCATTAAAGACACATAATGCGTGGCTGGGTAACTGAAAGTGTTAACACATTCTACACAGGACACATGTATAGGCTGGGAGGAGAGGGGCAGACACCTGTTTGACTCCCAGGTAGTTATCACTGCCCCGGGCCAATCAGGAATGAAACTACCCCAGGCATATTTTGTCTTCTGCACTCCCACCCTCCCCCCTTCCCCGCTCCCATCCCCCTCTACCTTATTTTAAAGAGTGAATGGGGGAGGAGTAGGGAGGGAGGGGCGAGAGCAGCAGGCTACAGGTGACCTTTAGGATTAGCTGTTGTGTGCCCCGAGGCGGAGAGTAGAGGAGAGAGAGAGAGAGAGAGAGGGGAGAGAGAGAGAGAGCGAGAGAGAGAGAGAGAGAGAGAGAGAGAGAGAGCGAGAGTGAGAGAGAGAGAGAGAGAGAGAGAGAGCGAGAGCGAGAGAGAGAGAGAGAGAGAGAGAGAGAGAGAGAGAGAGAGCTGAGGTTCTGTGCTCACAGGTATAGGTGTGAAAACAGGACCGCTGTGTTCATTTCCTCTCCCGTCAGCCTGTTGGCTCCAGGCAGTGGATTTCAGCACGGCCTCACCTTGTTACACATTGTCTTGTCACGGCGGAGTGTGTGAAAACTCCTCCCACTCAGAGCACAGAGGACGGGAGAAAGTATTAGGAAAAGAAATTAAAAAAAAAGTAAGAAAGAAAGAAAGGGCATCAAACTTTAATGATCCAACCAGCCAGCAACTTTCAACAAATACTTAAAAAGCAAAGTTCTTCTTTTCCGATTGATTTTCCAAAAATGCTTGAATGTTTTGAGCAGGGAGTATAAATGTAGTGAAATCTCATTTTTATTCCTGATTTTTTCCTTCCTTTTTTTTACAGTTTTCAAATTAAATAAAAACGTCAGTTGCTGTCAGTGTTTGTCTTATAAACTGATAACACAGATGTCTCCATCTTGTCTCTAAACTTGATACATCGTGTGCTTTTGAAAGACTGATGTAACTTTAACACAAATGCTTTCACGGCTAGTATTCAAACATCGGTTGTGGGCAGTTTATCAACCTGTCAGTAAATGTTCTAAGGATTGCTCATGATTTTGTCTATCTGCAGTCCATATGGACATGGGAACCGCAACTAGTCTACCATACTCTACACACAATGGGGCACGCACACACACACACACACACACACACACACACACACACACACACACACACACACACACACACACACACACACACACACACACACACACACACACACACACACACACAAACACATGCAGACACACAATCTCTTCTCTTTACTTTCTTTATATATATGTATGCAGCTTTTTCATAAACTCACATACAATCTCTCTACACACACACACACACACACTCTACAATACATTTTAGTATTACTATAATTATTCTGATTATCATTGAGCTTCTACTAGTACTTCAAATCTCACTCTGTCCCACCCCACGCTCCCCTCAGTGGTGATGGTGGAGGGGGGGGGGGGTCCTTATTGGTTCCAGTCCCTGCTCTCTGGGTGTGTGAGCGCTGAGCCCCGTCGTGTTTACGGTCGTGTCTCGGAGTGGCTGGCAGGCGCTGGAACCGTGAACTCCACCACACCCTAATTACAACAGGCCGTGGGACGGTTACACTATATCACCCTGCTGCTGCTGCTGGGACTTTGTAGTGAAGGACACACCAGGGCTGGGTTTTAATAAGTCAGCAAACAACAGGACGCCACGGGGAAGAAAGTGGGATTGGGGAATCGTAGACATAGTCCGCTGACTTTTATGGTTGCTGTGGTTTCCACGTGTAAAACAAAAATGGGTAGTCACAGTTACTAATTGGGCAACCTCGAAAAGCATCTGTGAGTTAATTACACGGATGGATGGATGGGGAACGGTGGATTTTTGATGGATGAACGGATGGATAGCCAACGGTTGGATGATGAAGATGGATGGATAGTTGGATGGATGGAAGAATGGACGGGAGGTTTATTGACGACGGGTGGATGATTGGCATGTGGTTGGATTGATGATGGAAATTGTAGATAAATGGATAGATGGGTCGATTATGAAGATGGATAGATAGTTGGATGGACGGATTATTGGATGGCTGGAAGGATGATGACGTAAACAGGTGGATGGATGGATGATGTATTGACAGGTGCATGACCAGATGGTGGATAGGTTGAGTATTGATTGATGAATAGATGTATGATGGATGGATTGGGGTTGGATGTTAAGACAATTTAAAATGAAAAAAAGATAAGATGTACTTTTATGAATCCCAGACAGAACACGTGCAAGAAGCTGGATGGATGAATACATGACGGATGGAAGGATGAATAGCTGCATGTATGGCTGCATGAAGGGAGGAATGGATCATGGATCCATCATGGTTGCTCAGACAGGTTGGGCGGAATGGATGTCGAATGATGAAGACACAATATATCTTAAAAAGGCTATGGAGAACACACACACACACACACACACATAGACACACACACACACGCACGCACGCACGCACGCACGCACGCACGCACGCACGCACGCACGCACGCACGCACGCACACACACACACACACAGACACACACACACACACACACACACACACACACACACGCACACTTCACCAGATGGAGAGTTATCTATTATTGATAATTCCCAAAGTCCTTCTGAACAATCCCAGAAGCCAATCAATAATTTAGCTGTCCATTCATGAACAGGTCCTCTATTGGCTGATTTAATTATCTGACCAGTAAAAAGGCCTTAAAAGGCTCAGTCACTTCTCTGGAGGTAATCGTTTTATTGATGAACCACCACACAGGGAAGAGGAGCCGGCTGCCCTGGGACGCAGGCTGATGGAAGCTAAGTGTTGGTTTAACACTGTGAGGGACCACCCTCCCCCTCTCTGGGTAAACTGGGCTTTCTCTTTCTGTTGAACAGTGTACGTTTACGTTCGAGCTAGAAACAGCACACTTCATTTGGGCTTAGAAAGATAGATATGGACATGAAAAAGAAGAAAAACTAGCAGATGCCGGCATGGAATGTTTACCATTACGAACCCCGCTGCCAGCTCCAAGCATCTGCCTCGTATTTAGCTAAACAACTCTTGTCATATTTGTTAGTGAAGTCAGACATCTTCCCATAAGATCATTTTCTTGGATTGTCATTAAGTTGTTCCCCTTCCATCTCTCTTCTATTCTCCATCTTTTATGATCTCAATCCAGAAATAATTTCTGCCCTCTGTTTTCGCTCTTTTTTTCGCCATTCCTAAAAAACGTTGCTGCAACAAAATACGTCTCCATTCGCCTCGTGGTGAAACCCTTGTTCCATCAAAACAACCACACTATGAGTTTGACAAGTTGGAACATTTGGGAGCGATATAAGGAATAGAGCGTCCTAGGCTGGCTTACTGGGTTCAAGGACATAACGCTGGGGAGAATAGAGGCCTCATGCTCAGACTGGAGGATTGTGATAATTGGACTTTTGGGACCAATAAAATGAGTCTGACTGCTGCTGGGGGTGTCTGCGTGTCAATGTGTGAATCACGTTTAACGCTCATGAACACAGCAGCCCCTCAATAATGGGTCTGCCTTGCAGAGTTTGAGCATGTTTTTTGGTGCTTTGATTAGATTTATCATGATTTACAGATTCAAATTGCTACCGTTTTATACGACTGGAATAATGGTTTTGGTTTTGGTTTTGTTTGTGTTCTCGATTAGCAGGGTCTACTCATAAACTTGCAGCCATGATGTTAAGTCTGCATTTGTGTTAAATATGTTTTTCATTATCCAAGGTTATTCACGTACCACCAGTACCATCTATAACTTTTAACACATATTCTGATGGATTCGTTCTAATCAAATAAGCCTTATTCAATTCATTGCCTGCCCAACAATTTTACCAAAAATGTTATTTAAATAAAATTTAAAGACCCTATAAACCAAAGAACTTTTGCAGTATACTATGTAGTGTGGAGTTGTTCAGGGGGCTTTGTAGTTCAGGACTAATTCAGACTCTCCTTTTTACGGCAGAGTTGGAGTGCGTAAGAGTGATGCCAAACACATTTGGCTTCTTTCTGTACCGATCATTTCGAAACTGCACTAAAGAAGACTGAGATATCTAGCAGTAGCTCCATTGTTTTCATATGTGTCGTAGCATGGCATCGAACAGAATGCTTCTAGTGGTCTCCGGCAAGCAAAAACATCTCAGGTCTTGGATGATGAGCACTTAATATATCAGTAGATGTGTCTTTAAAACAGCTGCTGACTCTCTCTCTCTCTCTCTCTCTCTCTCTCTCTCTCTCTCTCTCTCTCTCTCTCTCTCTCTCTCTCTCTCTCTCTCTCTCTCTCTACGCGATACTGCTGCGAAATCTGAGCTGTGCTATTGATCAGTTCTCTCTGGCAGGGTCATTAGCTCAGTGCCCTGATGTCTCTACTCCACGCTTGATGGCTGCCTAGAAGAAAGTAAAAAAAGACAGTGGGGGTGGGCGGGATGTGATGATTGATGGACGAACGGACACTGCCGAGATCTGGTAAAATATTAAAGCCTGGAGCGTCTCCAAGCGGGGTTATTTCTCAGCTGACGGAATGTTGCATCTTAACAACATCCCGTGACCCGTCGATGGTACATCCCTAGACCAGCCCTGCCTTTATTCATTGTTCTTCAAATATGGTATTTCGTTCTTTTAGATGATTGTGTTGACACAACAACATCTGGGAAATTCTGGGGAAAGCTTTAAAGTAGGGGTCCAGCAGTAATAGCCAATGAGGAAAATGTGTCACTGGGTCTGTTTACCCTCCCTGATTCCTCCCTGCACAAGCGAATGAAGCGGCCCGTTGTAGATATGTTTTCTCATACATTCATAATTGCGCAGCTCACAGCGTTTAACGCAATTATAATAATCTGTCTGCTAAACTTGGCCTAATCCAGCAGAACTGGGGTGGGGGAGGCTGGGGGGTTTGGAGGGGTAAGGGTCAGCATAGCTCCGATTTAAAGGAAGGTGGGTTCGGGCGGGGGGGGGGGGGGGGGAGTTGGGGGATGCTGAGGGAAAAATATGTGAAGCTCCTTTGGAGAAAGCACCTCTTAAGTTAAGAAAACATGGGGGCTGAGGAGAAACAGCTGTGACCACTGAAGGCTGGCATCCCAAGGATGAAAACACAGGCCGTTAATAATAAAATAATACGTCTGTGGAGTTCCTTGCACAAAAAAGCTAGAATTGAAAAAAAAAAACGACCCTGGTGAGATAATTCAGTCAAGTGAGGGCCACTCCAGCTTCCCAGAATGCTCTTATCACCGTGACCTTACCGCCATGAGTGGAAGAAGGACAAGAAGAAGTAGAAAAAGAAGAAGAAAATGAATTGGAAGACAACAAAGACCAAGCCGAAGAAGAAGAAGAAGAAGAAGAAGAAGAAGAAGAAGAAGAGGAAGAAGAAGAAGAAGAAGAAGAAGAAGAAGAAGAAGAAGAAGAAGAAGAAGAAGAAGAAGAAGAAGAAGAAATGTAGGAATAGCTGGCATCAGAAGCAGGAAAATATCCTGGCATGATTCTCAGATGCCACACATCAGCTCTTACCACAGAAGAAGAAAAATTGGCATGCAGGCTTGTTCTTGCTCGACAGTGCCTCTAGTAAACACGTGGGCTGTGGTCTGTGCCATGTTAATGTTGGAACGCCACCATCGCAGTTGGATTCCACTCAATGCTTCAGCCACTGTGCGCAAGCATGAAGAGGAAGGGGGCGTACCACTGTGAGTGTGTGCGCGCCCGCGTGTGTGTGGCTGAGCCACTCGGCTTTACTAAAGGATGGCAGGGGAACCCCCTAACCACCCAGTTCTTAACCCCCCCCCTATACACCTTTACAACCCCCATAACCTCTTTCTCTCTCTCTCTCTCTCTCTCTCTCTCTCTCTCTCTCTCTCTCTCTCTCTCTCTCTCTCACGCTCTCTCTCTTTCTCTCTCTCTCCCCCCCTCTCTCTCACCCTCTCTGTGTGTCTCTCTGCCTCTCTCGCCCGGGCTGCCATCTGGCTTCAGTGGAGGCAGACCCTCTGACAGACGTGCTCCGCCAGCTCAGCGGTGTTAACAGACTTTATTCTGTTCCCCCAAATCTCACCGGAGCTACAGTCTCCAGCGACGGCTTCCCCCAGTGCCAAGGCAGCAATAAATAGTTGCACATTTTCTCTAGTTCTACATTTGTTCCTAGTACTACTCTTTTCTTCTTATTTTCTTGCTCATGCTATTGGTTCTGTGCTAGAGTTTGTGATTAAAGGAAAGGGGAAAAAAGTCTTTGATCATTCTTCATTCTCACTGACAACAATATAATGACTGGCTTGCGATAAAATGCTTGTTTCATTTTTCTTTCTTAACGTCACTTTTACGTCCATGTGATTTTTTGGGGCCCCTGCTAAGTTTGGTCCTTGGGGGCCTTTTCGGCCGTGGCAGTAGTGGCATGGGGCCAAACTTGACTTTATCTGCTGTGATTTATGGACAGCAAGGGAGCAGCAAATAAATGAGAGGAGAGTATGAGGGCATAAATCTTCATCATCATAGAGTAACCCATGCCATTATAAAACACCAGTCAAACCTTTGGTGCTCTGGAAGAAACACACACACACACACACACACACACACACACACACACACACACACACACACACACACACACACACACACACACACACACACACACACACACACACACACACACACACACACATACACTCACCGATTCATACAGGAGCAGAGATAGGGATATTGGAGAGGGCCACAGAAAACAGAGAAGTGTGAGAAAAGGAAGAGGGGTCTGAAGATCAGATCCACCTATAAACTAATGGCTCCATGGTTCGTCATGCTAGTTATTTGGAAAAGGCCCTCTGTGCCTTTCTTAACCATTCACCCCTACTCTTTTTTTGACTTTTATTATTTATTCAATTAATTAATAATTTTAAATGATATTAAAATTAGTTGTATAAATATAAACTTCCAATCAACTTGACAAACACATTTAAGTATCACAAATATTTGGTTTTGACTGTAGAGCCAGTGTTACGGATATTACTAATTTGGCTATCCTCATATAGCATATAGCTTTAATTACATGCTGAATAATTTATACTATACAAACTGTCGAGTGACCAGCGTCGAAACAAGCCCTGTTGTTGAAAAGACAAGACTGGGAGTCGTCCAAAGAGGAAGCGGTGAGACAGCAGCCAACTAACCAAAGAGAAGTCCACATGGCACGACACAAAACACAGACGCAATACAAAAAAGACAAAAACACTAACACACACACTGGCAGCCGTTTCATTCACTGGGATCTCTTTCAAGATGCAGGGTCCACTCGCCTGCTGTTGTGTGAGCCCTGAGAGGGCTAGGCCTAGAGATATCTCGATATCGTTGCGTTTTTGTCCCCGAGCTAATCTTGTTTACCTGTCCTCGGCCTCAAACCTCAGTGGGGACTCAGAGGTATAAACACAATTGCACACATACAATTAGAACTCCCAAGGGGCTCACACACACACACACAAACACGCATTTGACACACCACCGCGTCGTGACCACGATTACTGGGAACACCCTTTTGTTGACATGGTCCTCTTCAACGTGGCCTGAGTTAGCGTTGACATTGCTTTTATATTAGTTATTTATTATTTATTATTGGATTGAACTTCCCAATATGTAGGCCTGACTATAAATCGAATTGCCAGCTTGATGGCCAGCAAAGACATTAACACACATTGACATTAATGCCTCAACTATTTCTCCGCAGGACGTAAGCATAACAACGCAATGTGTGTTATTTCAGGATATGAAAACAGAG
>NC_082394.1:12179648-12234779 GCF_031168955.1 Gadus macrocephalus
AAATTGGGCTCTTTGTTCTCATTGTGTCATAAAGCCTACCCATCACACAGGTTTAGGAGGATAAGGAAATGTTGTCAGACAGATCTACACAGTGCCGAAGCTTAGAAGCAATAGGATGTCTGTCACAGTCCGAGTCAGATCCTGCCAGAGTATTCTGGACCCTTCTCTCAACCCTTCTCCCGAGCCTCATCTGAATGGATGGCCTGCCTTTGACAACATAACGACGGACACACAGAGGGTAGTAATATCCCACACTTTAGCATCGGCTATTTGTCAATGCATCAACATAGACAGGAGACTTATACACATGCAGACCCAACATGGATAAAGAGACATAGGTAGATGGACAGATAGATAGTTGATAGATCTCTAGACAGACCGAGAGTTGTTATTGTGAGAGAAAGAGAGAGAGAGAGGCGGAGAGAGAGATAGAGAGAGAGAGAGAGAGAGAGAGAGAGAGAGAGAGAGAGAGAGAGAGAGAGAGAGAAGAGAGAGAGAGGAGAGAGGGAGAGAGAGAGAGGGAGAGAGAGAGAGAGAGAGAGAGAGAGAGAGAGAGAGAGAGAAAGTACTGAATGAGGGATGTGGTATAATCTAGACGGGGAGGGAAAGAGAAAGAGTGAGAGCAAGTGACAGCGCAAGGTGAGAGAGAGGGAGAGAGAGTGAATGAGAGAGAGCAAGCGAGACAGAAAGAGAGAGTGATCAGCATGCTTGGAGATTAACTCCTTGCACGCCCTCCTTCTCCTTTTTAAAACAGAATTTACAGCTGATTAGCCCCCATTGTAAAGACAGGCACCAGCTCCCAGAAGACGCGCTGCTAAACATTTATGTAAGGCCAGATGCACAGAGCAGATGAAAAACACATGTCCAGGGGACCCCTTACAGAGAAATCTGTGAGGGGTCTGTGTGAAAAAGGCCACTGGCTGGAATTGAAGAGAATATCTTGAATGTCTGGGATATATATATATATATATTTATATATGGAGATGTACATTTTATACATTGTTGATGGGACAGCAACATTAATTTGTGTTACTCACTTGGGGAATTGACCAAACATCACAAATAAGATTTACAGTGTAAACATTTTTGGGGGATGGGAATTGTTTAGTTTTCTAATGAATAATCACAATATACTAGCAATGTACAAGCTTATATAAATTCACCTTGATAGTGTAGTAACCAGCTAATGAATGTTTGAGACTGAAATTCATAACATCCCTTTTTCCATCTCTTAGGGAAGTCAAAAGGAGGATTGTTTCAATTGGTAATGAAGAAGGGTGTTTCCCTTAATGAGTTTGCCATCAAATGAGGTCAGAATAGTCCATCCCACACCCACTCAGGACTGAACCGTAATATTTGATGAACAGGAAGATGTGACGTGACGAAATTGTTCCTAGTGAGCCTAAAAGATGTGTGTTATTGCCATCAGTGTTGATAAACCAACTATGACTCTTTCAATGCAAATACACTTTGAGAACCATTATCTATGCTACGCACTGATGATTCTTCCCGCCAAGGTGATGACTTACTTCCTTTCCGGAACAGGGTTTTAAGCAAATTAGTGCAGGACACGTCATCGTCTGAATGTTTCCTTCACAATTTGATTAGATCCTGCAGATTGGACCAAACACAATAGCAAGAGAGCTAGTGTTAGCTTATTTCAAGCTTTGCAACATAGGAAATGAGGCTCAGCAGAAGCTTGTTATGAAATAATGAGCTGCCTTCCAGCGCCGACAAGTTAACATCATCACAATATTTAGGTTACATTGATTCGATTTGGAAGTAAATGAAGTAATATTTGGAACAAAATCTTTTTCCGTTGGCATACTTGAATTTTAAAGATTAATAGTATGACTCTAGTGGAAATTAGCTCACAAGGTTAAAAAGTCATTTTTCGTGTCACGTGTCATTAAGAATATCCGGGCAGATTTATCTGGCTTCAGCTGATGGCAGGAGGAACTATATAAACTATAAGCTGAATTACAAATAGGAAACTCAGAAATGAACTTCTCATAGCCCTCGTCTCACTGTGGGGCGACAGAGTGGTTCATAATCTTATCAGAGACAATTCTCATTTTCTTGAAGTTAAAAGATAAACAAACAAAATAAATAAATAAAACGTAACCAAAAAAAAAATGCACATGATACAAATAAAGAAAAGTTCAACGAAAGGAAAACAAGCTAAGATAAGCTTTTACGGCTAGGATATTTCCGATGTGAAACATTGAAGAGGGTAACAGGGCTAGCAGGCCTTTCTGCTAGCCTCCAGGCCCCTTGTCGCCTGGCGATGTGAGTCGTCCCAGTATATCAGCAACGGGGCCAAAGAGTAAACACTTAAAGGCCACAGGTATGCCCCCTCACCCCTGGGTGACGCCTTTCATTGCTGGCCTTGCTGCCAGAACCTTTCGGGGATCCTGTCAAGCTAACAGGAGGTGACTGAGTCTCTGCTCCCAGAAAAAAACCAGCAATTGCTCCATTCAAACTTCAGGGATTCACAAAGACTTCTTACCTCCCTGGGCGCAGTGTATTTTCACATTCATATTTACAGTATGCTTTTCTGGTTTTGCCGTTGTCCGTCTCTCTGGTGATCCGTTGTGTGAGTTCAGATTGTGCCACTTTGCCGCTGTGGAAAATCATCAGAAGCTGTCACATGGTTACCGTTCCCTCACACCGTGGATGTGTGTATGGGTGTGTGTATGTGGGTGTGTGGCTATGTGCATGCGTGTGTCCTGACCATCTTCGACACATGGGGTTTGGTTTGGCCGACAAAGAAGCCAGTAGTGTATAAGGTGAATAAATTGCTGAGCTGTGCTCTTCAGTGCAGGCAATAGATTCAAACTGTCACTAACAGCAGGCAACGGTATGAGTGGTCTGCGGGGGCCTGCCAAAGCAATCATCTATTACTCTATCAGTCATGCTGAGAATAGTGGAACTGGAAAACATGGATCGAATCTTGTGGGTGTTCGAGTATATGTGTGTGTGTGTCTGTGTGTGTGTGTTTGTGCGTGTGTGTGTGTTTGGTTGAGGGTATGGGTGCCGATGTGAATGTAAGCTTTCAACAAAATGCTCACGGAAATGTGGACAAACAATTTCAGCATTTTCTTTTCTACGTTTTCTTGCAATAATATTCATTTAGTAACAGGAATATAGTAACTATGAATTGAAAAAAAAAACATAAAATGATTGGTGACTCATTATAGTACCATAAACGCTGAGGAAAAAAATAATCATCCAACGTACATTATTTAAAGAATGCGATTCCGTTTTCAAGACAAACAGAAAAAGAGATGGGAAAATGAGTGTGGTTGAATGGTGTGTGTGGTAATCCATTCCATTCTCGGTGTTCCACGTCATCTTTTTCCCCATACTTTGGGTTCCCTCTTAAGGTTAGCTACGAGGAGCTAACCTTAAGGGTTGGCTCAGGGTTCTACAGTACTGCTGAAATTAATCCATATCTTCCTGAATCTTTTTGAATAAACCCATATAACACTAGATCAGAATACGCATCGTAGGCCTTGAATAAACCCCAACCCAGGGGTCCTTTCTGGGGGTTCAGTTTCATAAAGAGAGGTTTGGGGGGGTGGTTAGTCTTGTGTTTGGACGTAGTTGAAGAATAGCGTGAACAAAAGTCCTGTTAAAAGATACTGCTAGGAGTATCTGGACTGGATCCTTCTAGTTAGCAGGCTGATGAAATGTATCCCATTGTTAACCTTCCATCCGAGAAAAAATCCACCGGGCAAGCGCGATTTACCTTTTGACCGCAGCACCTTTTATAAACATGAGCGAATCACCTTCTGTTCACTTTGCTCTGATTTCCATCCTGAGAGAGAGAGAGCAAGAGAGAGACAGAGAGAGAGAGAGAGAGAGAGAGAGAGAGAGAGAGAGAGAGAGAGAGAGAGAGAGAGAGAGAGAGAGAGAGAGAGAGAGAGAGAGAGAGAGAGGCCTTGGCTCTAACAGAGATCATGGGTGGCTGGAGGGGCTGGAAAGGGGTTAAGGGGGCTGGCTCTATAGCAACCAACGCCAAAGTAAACACAGCAATTCCTTCCCAATTAGAAACGGTAAATGCATTGGATTCGGTGCTCTGCCACGGCCGATCTGTGCAATTAATGCTAGCCGGGGTTTCTTTGCCGGGTCGGCCGCGGAAGGCTGAGATGGTTCAGATGGATATGGTTTCAGTTCAAGGCCAGGCAGGGGGAAGTCTGATTGGGCAGGTTGGACTCATCATGGAAGTATAAACAAAGAGGTTGGACGGAGGCTTGGTGGTCGGGGTTTTCTGTGGGTCAACCGTGAAGGGGGTGCAGGCCGGCAGCTGACCACTGAGATCCCTCCAGGAGAGGCTGCACTTTTTTAGGGCCGATGAAGGAGAGGAGGAAAATCGTTGACTGTAAAATGTATTATAAAAAAAAACACTTCCGTATTGGATGTAAAATAGGGTGGAGTGCAATCAAAAGGGGGTGCAATGTCATAATGTATCATACCCCCAACATACCCCATAATTCTAAAGCATGAGATTCAGTGGTGAACACAACATGTAGTGAGGCATACTACTGGATCTTTAATAGGAATCGTTGAGCAACACGCCAAACCGCTACCAGCGACTTAATGAGTTCACTGCAAGTCGCTTTGGCCAAAGGTTTCTGCAGAACGATACAATGGATTACACTTTGGGCACTCCATTTGTGACGTCATGATCAGAAATTGTTATGCTTATTTGATTAATTTGATGTACTTACATGATTCTAGCATTTTTCTGGGTTATATTTCATGGTTGAATGCACTTTTTGTAAGTCGACTTGGACTAAATGCTAATGAATATAATGTAAAAAAAACATATCATAATATTTATACATATAAACACGCATGCAGCAAATCATTAAAAAGCATGTGTGGTGTCTTCCAATTACTGATCATTTGATCAGCATGTTCAGGAGATCCCATTTTGAGTAGCATCTGTTAGTTAGGGAGTGAGGTTTTTTTAAGTGTTGAGCTCCTTAAGGTAGGTGCAAACGTGTCCCTGGATCTATTGGCCCTTGAGCTGGAGAATTTCATAATAAACTGTGACATAAGCAAGTGAAGAGCCAGCAGAGTGCTGATGGAACAGGTGTTGCTGTTTCCCTGTTCTCATACTAACCAGTGGTCAGCACTGTTCTGAATACACTGCAATGCTTCTTCCGAACTTGTGTGAAGAACCAGGCTTGAAGACCAGAGACTGTGGTCAAACTTTCCGCATATGAGGAGACATTTTTAAGGTACATTTTTACCTTAACATTTTTTACTTCTGGTTCCTGCCAGAAGTATTGTGATCAGCAATGTTTGCATCAAGTGCATCACACATACACAAATACTTTTGATTTCTTTGATTTAAACTATTGATAGAAAAAATGCTTATTACAGATGTATAGCCTGCTGGAACGATCGGCACACCTGACCCCTGGCTGCTCATTACATGCGTTCTTTAACATGCAGAATGGCTTGAATAAAGCAATGGTAATAGGTAATACCTTAGATATAGAGCAACCAAAGTATCTAAAGCTTTGGTCCACACGGCATTGAAATCCCAAGTTGTAGCTTCTTTGGTAGAGAGTTGAACAGTGTGTTCAACATACTGTTGCTGTTGGTGGCTTGAAAGTTAATTTGATTATAGGTTAAATTGAAGTCAAATTCACCCAACCTTTTTTTGGCCTACAATAAGAACTTTAATTTAAGATGGATGAAGTCTACAGTATTTTGGAATGAGAAAGTACATTTTCTCCATAATCTAAACCTTGTAAGACTTGGTTACAGGCGTTGGTGCAAAAGGTTCAGATGCTGTTGATCATTGGCTGACATTAATATACACACATGGTGATTTTTGTGCTTAAGGTTCTAAAAAATAAAAGATCCTGCGGGAAAACCCCAAAGCATTTACAATGTGTGGTGGAAAACGATTGGTTGGAAGGTCCGAAGAAGGTCAAACCACAGACATCAAACACAGCAAGAAGATCGGGAAATAGCAACAAGGAAGTGAAGCTAGCCATAGGCTTACATCAACCGGTTATTGTTTATTTTCAATGATTTCCCTCGACTTTTTATATTATACTAATTAGAGGGGTTCTATTTTACCACCAGGTGTGATGTGGGAGAGTCACCTGGATGTATCTTCCAGTGTACCCAGCCTACTCAGCCAATCATACATCTGGAGGGATACTAACAGGTGTGATGTCACCATAATAGGGTACCTTTTGAAATGGTTTGTGCTGGCTCATCACACGTTATTAACATTTCCTTTTATATTGTACCATGGTTTACACAATATACAGTGAATGCTGATTTTTTGTCACAAATGTAAAAATAGATTAACAAAAAAATGGCAACATAATTGCACTTTCTCTGACACAGCAGGAATACATAGAATACATTGGTGGCCCTCTTGTTTTTCCGTATTGGAAGGCCTGTTATCTCTGTGTGATCTTGTGAGCCATATCTCAGATCATCAGAAGCACTTTCTCAAACAAAGTTTACTAACACAACTACCACTCCATTTGTTCTAATGAAAATCCATACTAAACATTAAGCTCTGTGTGAGAAAGGGGGGAAATTCAATAAGACGCATAATACAATTTATAAATTACAGGAAGACATAATCGAACGAATGGCAACACAAAGGAGCAATGTGTGCATGGCTAAAGTCGTCCATCAAAATTGTTGCATATAACAGCAATGTGTTGTGATGACCAGAGGAAACAATGGAAATTCATTTTTTTTTTTATCCCGAATGGTTGATAGACGTTCAGTTTCAACATGTTTTCCGTGTAGAGTGTTAGTCAGGCCGCAACAGAGGTCTCCATTGAGGTGCCATTCCCCAAACTAATGGTCGCTCTTTGACAGGGACGTCGATGGTAAACTAATCTGCAGACCGTGAGGCACAGGAAACAGATCTCATTAGAACGCATTGCTGCTATCTTCCAAGGAAACGTTCATCTTCAGACCACTCCGACATAGGCTAGGAAAGCCATGAACTTTGTAATGTCACTTACCTTTTTGAAAGGTTTGAGAATGTATGAGCTTGTATGTGTATGTTTTATGGTTTTAATAAATATTAAATGCAATAAACTTAAACATTTCGGAAAAATATGTTGGAAAAAGATTATCTAAGGGACATTGGTTTGACATTTCCCACAAATTACATTGAATTAAAGACGCAACTATATAGATATTACAATTTCAAACAGCATGTCATTGTTCATGTTCTTAGTTTCTGTATTTGTTAAGGCAACCTAAGTGTGATAAAATTATATTGATGAGCTGTCCTTCTTGTCTTATGGGGATGCCTCCGCACAGTGGCAACATCCTGAAATGACACCATAGGAAAGGAGGTAGGAAATAAAAGACACATGCAGCCACCAGGGGGCGATACAGAAATAATTTAACCTATTTCCGAGCTGTACGCATTTCTTGTTTGTTTACTAACTCTGGACTTCCTGCTTGACTGGAGTTCTTCTCTTTATCAACAAACTAACCCTAACCGGTCAACAATAACCTTTTCAAAATGGGATGTGATGGTGGCACTATCCCTAAAAGACACGAATTGGTGAAAGGCCCGAAGAAAGTGGAAAAGGTGCTCGTTATTATGTTATAGTTATGAGGTTACGTAGATTGTGGAGTGATGCTAGCTAATGCTAAGCTAGGTCATAACAAACTAACGTTACTTTAACTAAGTTAATTTGGGTTCTGTTGTATATTCATTTTGCTAACATTTTTGAATATTAAGCATGTGATGTTACTAATTATGGCATTATCACTTAGTCTTAGGCTATAACATTATCACTAAGGCTAGCATTGCTATACAATATAATAACAATACAACTTACGTTATGCTAGTTGTATTTTTTTGCCAAACTGTTAACCCTTCCATTTAGCTTCCTGGTAACATACGCTGAAAATGAATGTGTAAGTTAATACTTCTATGTACCTTGCCTGGCCAGGTGGACAAGAATGCAGAACTATATGCCAAATGGAAATATTGCGCCCTGACCCAGGAGAAACTCAAACGGCCCATCATCACGTGTGAACTGGGAAGGTAACACCACTCTAGGTTTTTCCTTTCCTGAGAAGAATGTATCAATATCATGACAAAATGAATCAATAATGAATCCAAATGAATCTTATTGGGCATGCCCAAAAAGTAACATATATTTTTTAAACATAATAATTGACTTTCCTGTAGACTCTACAACAAAGATGCTGTCATTGAGTATCTTCTTGATAAAACCGCTGAGAGACCACACGCAGACGTTGTTTCTCACATCCGTGGGATGAAGGTAATGTTTAAAGCATGGCTTCTTAAAAAATAAGTACCATTTACCAAATCCTAGAGGTTTCCTTATATGTACACTATACCCCTTGTATTCATCAGGATATCCAGGAGCTGAATTTCACCGATAACCCGGAATGGGAAGGCGAAGGTAGAATCTCTAAAGGAGACCGTTACGAGGACATGCACTGTGCCATGTTCATTTGTCCCGTGGTGGGCCTGGAGATGAGCGGCAAACACAGGTCAGTGAAGATTGAGGAAAAAATACATACATTTGAATGTTTGTGGAATATATTCTCAATTATATATGTTCCATCTAGTAGAGCTGGCCCAAATACATCATTTCAAGCTTTGAATATAGCTGTTACGTTTCCAAACGAATATCCTTATATTAGGTCAAGAAAAACGTAAAGAAACAATGTACATTCACAGAAAGCAGGTGGAGACGACTTCTGCTGAATCAAGTTTTAAAGGTCCGCTGGCATGAAAATCACTTTATGAGGTTTTCTAACATTAATATGAGTTCCCCTAGCCTGCCTATGGTCCCCCAGTACCTAGAAATGGCGTTAGGTATAAAACGAGCACTAGGTATCCTGCTCCGCCTTTGAAAAATGAACGCTCCGATTTCGAATTTGGCCCCATATGTCGTCATGAGGGGCAAAGGCACCTCCCCTTTCTCTGCCTAGCCCGCCCAGAGAATTTGGCCCACCAATGAGACAATGAGCTACAACCGTGTGTGTGTGTGTGTGTGTGTGTGTGTGTGTGTGTGTGTGTGTGTGTGTGTGTGTGTGTGTGTGTGTGTGTGTGTGTGTGTGTGTGTGTGTGTGTGTGTGTGTGTGTGTGTGTGTGTGAATACACACAATGTAAGGCAAGGGTTGTACACTTCTTTGTTAGTTAGATAACCGTTCTGCTGTTGTTAGGGCGCCTAACACGTTGCGATTGTCTCCCGCCGGGGCCCCGCTAACCCCGCTGCCCGCTGCCGAGGCACCACCGCCGCGAGGCACCACCGCCGCGAGGCACCACCGCCGCGAGGCACCACCGTTGGAGCCCCGCTGTCAGCTGCTGAGGCACCACCGCCGCGAGGCCCCACCGCCGTGGGGCGTTGGTGCCTCGGCAGCGGGCAGCAGTGCTCCGCCGGGAGACAATCGTGGGCAACAATCCCTTTCTCCTCCATGTCATGGTTCAGTCTATTCAGCTCGATTGATGTGGAAGTGGAGGATTATCTCAGCCATGGTTGAGAAGGGATTTGGGGGAAAGGAACTTTGGCTTTGGCTGTGATAATATATATTATATGATATAGATATCTATGTATAATATGATATTATTTAGATATTGAGCTCCAGGACTCCCGCCGGAGCACCCGGAGTGTTCTAGATATTTACCGAACACGGCCAAAAGCCATTGCGATACAGCCACTATAAACACGAGCGTATGATACCATGGCCCCAAGCTGCTCAGGGCCACACCCCCACCCTCCACCTTGACCTGCCTCTAAAACACGGCACTTTTGCGGAAAGCTCATTGGGGGACTGGCTCGTAGTGGCTGTAATCCTGCACCAAGGCTGAATTTCTTGAACGCCTTCAAGTACTGTATTAAGGGCCCACTAGCACCTATATAAAAGCATCCATAAAGTAGCATGCCATGGGACCTTTAATCAGCTGATAGTTTTTTCCATTTTTATTTCTAAAGTGTTTCAGTTGGATTCAAAAAACAAATGTGTTATTTTAATAATGCAGAATAGCAAAACAACAATATCACGTCAGTGGCTTTCGGATCCACTCATCAGGTCGCTCCCAACGTTGTGCCTCAATGCAGCCGAAACGTTTCTGACCACACATTTCAGTATTATGAGAGTAGGCCTACTTTCAATAATCACAAAGCAGAAGCTGGTTTGAGCATTGTGAAAGGTTTTGAATAAATATGACGGATGGAAAAAGGTGCAATTGACCCGGTGATATAATCATACAGGTGCTACACTGCCATCTGGGGGATGGATAGCTAAAAAAGGAAAAACATGGCTACCCGTTCTATTCATATTTACTGAATAACCAACACGTTATTATCAGTAGGTAGATCTTTTTGATGTGCTTTGGACTCATTTGAACATATAACTGCTTAATTAATGTAGTATTAAAACCAACTGGCTGGGGGGGTTCATGGATTACATATCCTCACGCTGGATGGTAGTCAAAGTGCTACCGGAATATTTGAATAATATTTGAATGGCTATCTACAAATCGAATGCTGTGTCTGAAATAACGCACTAACGTAAGTGCACTTACATTGAGTGCAATTCATTATCCCTAGAGTACAATTTCTTATAGGCGCAGTGCTCTCATTTCTACATTACACTGTCAAAACAGCCATCGCGCACCTTCCGGATATGAGTTTGCAGTTTGACGGTTCTAGCTTGGAATCGTGCGCTTTTTTTCAGATTTTTTAAATGTTATACACAGTACTTTTTTAGATATTCTACTCTTAAAATACTATCTTTTTTTTAACATGGGAGAGCCGTCCTCCCATACTTCAAACTGTTTAAGGCGTAACTAAATCAATTTTCAACCGTTTATCATCGTTCAAACCATTATACAAATCTACACACTTGTATCTTCAATAATATCTATTCAATAATAACAGAATTTCGATATCATTTAAACTTTCTTCAGAATCACAGTTTTAGTTTCATAACGGCTTAGTTTTCAGCTGTTTTCATTGAAGACGTCTGCCCATTCTGACACTCCTACTTCTTAAGACATCATAACTCAATCATTTTTTTCAACCGTTTACCTTTGTTCAAACCATTTTACAAATCTACACACTTGTATCTTGAATAATATCCAAACGGAATTTCTATATAATTTAAACTTTATTCAAAATCACAGTTTTAGTTTCATACCGGCTTTCTTTTCAGTTGGTCTCATTGATTTACGTTGATGCTGGAGCGTGAGGACGTTCAGCAGTGTTGCCAGATTGGGCAGTTTTTCCCGCTGGATTGGGCTACTTTTGGAGGACGTTCAGGCAGTGTTGCCAGATTGGGCTGTTTTTCCCGCTCTATTGGGCTACTTTTGATCACGCACGGCTTGCTATTGTCTTAAAGACACACACACACACAGACACAGACACACAGACACACAAACACACACACACACACACCAGCAGTGCAATACATTTGACCTTTCAGATTCTTCAGTTCAATTCATTTTAGAGTTCTGCATTTTTAGCAATGCTTTGTGCTTTTCATTCAGCTGTCACTTTATTTGTTTTCAACCATTTACATTTTCTTAAATGGTGTGCATGTTTACATTGTTTACTCCATTTAGACTTTTGAACTTTTGTTCAAATTCCTTCACTTTATTTTTTTTGTAGGCCTAATTCAGCACTCACCGCATTTTCTGCAGGAAATGCATTTTGTAGTTATTATTATTAATCAAGTTATAACTTTTACCTCTAGGTTTTGCTACCTCCAGAAATGTGGCTGTGTGTTTTCAGACCGGGCCCTAAGGGAGGTAAAGTCAGAGATCTGCCACAAGGTAAGAAAAAGCTTTCTAAAACCAAAATTATGTTTTTTATCAAATGATAAACAATTGCAAAGCAATAAAATACCTATTGTATTTTTTTTTCTTTTCAACATGCTTTACATGTATTGGCAGGCGTAGAGTCGCTTTGGATTAAAGTGTCTTCTAAAGGCCCTAAGTATAAAGGTGCTGTAGGTACTATTTAAAGGTCGTAAAGAGGGGGAGCAGAAATGTGGATAAAGATTTGGAAAATTAACAACCCAAATAAATGTCTCCCCCCTCTCTGCTTCCTCCTGCCAAATGTGCTCCCTCATTACCTACGTTTCTACCTCATTAAGAAATGTTGCGTTCACATGATTGACGGGCAGGATTGTGAACTGAACACTTCAATTATTGCTCTTGAATCTTACCTACAGGACCTTATTAACCATTGTTATAAACTTTTATAAAACATTTTTTCACTGTATTATTTCATATCTTCCTGGTGGAAAATATACAGACATGTCTCTATTGTACAGGGACTGTCGGGTGCCATCTGCAGTAACCCCTTCATGCTGATGATGATTACGAGCCTTTATTAAGTTATAATTCAGTAATATTTCCATTTCCTCATTTAGTTCTTATAATTATATTCATTCGTCATAAAGAAACGCAATGGTCCCCCTGTGGCTAGGACACAGTGTACAATGGAGGTCCAGCTTTTATCATGTTTGTGCATCGCAGAAAAATAACATCCTAGCTTAGGTCTTGGGTTCTCTAAGTAATTGATGCTCTTTGTCTGCTGATGAGATGTGATTGTCCTTGCATGGTCAGTTTGTGGCTAAAATATGAAGTCTGGCCAAATGCATAAGCCCAACATTTACCCTGACTACCCACTTGTAACACACCATAAAATGTATCGACCTACGCGTGCATTTATATTGCAATGCTGAATAATGATAACTGATGTATCAATGGGCCACTAATTGATAATAGATCGACGTCCAAAGCCAATACAGTTTGCTTTTGTTACTTTTTTAATACCCCTCTACAGCATACAACAGTTTGTACACAGTATGTACCCACTCATTTTAGGTTTTCATACAACTTTAATGACATTCTTTAATTAAATTAAACAAAGATCTTGAGCAAGTAATGAATAACTTTTGTCCAGGCATGATCAGATAATGGTTTAGTGCAGTGCATGACATGTCCAAAAATAGCTATAGAACCTTGTTCCCTGAGCTTTTTGGGAGAGAGAATGTCTGGTCGCGTTTCTTTTACTGTGGGAAAATTGAAGAGTAGTAGACCGCTAAATCCCTCATGAATTGTTGGGTAAAACAAAAACAACCAAACAAAACAGATCGGCACCATGGGAACCAGATAGCTTGCTCTACATTTGGTCTGAAGATACTATGGGTTTCATTTAAGAGCTGACAGGAAGCGGACTATCTCCTAAATTAGGGATTAGAGTACAATCCAATGGATCCAATACATTGACATTCAATTAACATAATATGACTCATTCCCAGTAACTAAGCAACCTCTTGGTACACAGGCAATTTACAGTGTGCATAAAAACCAAACGTACATATATGGAGGCGGTGGCATATTATGTTGCGCTGTGGATATCCCAAGCCAACATATACCACTCAGAGCATGGACATTTCCGGCTATCACCCAAGTGCCGATACCATGCTCTCTTATTCTTTCACACAGAGACTATTTTTAATAGTTCATGCAGCTGAAGAGAAACAGCTGTTTGTGTGTGTGTGTTCCTTGCACGCTCCATGCAGGCATTGACTACAGGTTAAGTGCTTCTCTCTGCCAGGGATTTTCCGGCAAGTGTGGCACTACCAGTAAATGCTCTGACTCTCGGATAAGAAAAATCTGAGGTGTGACTTGACCTTCACACATTTCATCCAGGACCCCAAGAGCCTGGATCTTAAGGGCTCTTTATAGTTCAGAGATCACGCAACGCAAGGGGGTTACGGACCCCTTACGTCCTTGCGGACCCTCCTTGCGTACACTGCAAGGGCTGGACGTGCGCCTCCCAAAAATTGTAACCTTACGTCGAGGCAACGCAGCAGCAAGGGCTGTGATTAGTCCGCTAACTAAAACACGACGCAGATGCATATACGTTCACATCTGTGTGGTCATTGCGTTGCGGGAACGTGGGACCATAAAAAGGCCTTTACTTCTCTCCTGAAATTTGCATAATCCAAGTTGAACACAGGCTAACCAGTTAAACCTGCACTCTGCAGGGTATTTGCATCTGTGGTTGCAAGTGGTGTATGCATCTGCATCTTACAGCATTGTTGGTGTATGGCAGTACAATATTCGTTTCCTTTTGTTAAGGTGAAAACATGAAGATGTTTTTATTCTTTCTGATGTGGAAAATGATAAATCTTGGTAAATCTTAATATATGGTATTTATGAAAAACAGTTCACATTTCATGTTATTTTCCCCCCTGTTGGGTATAAAGCAGTTCAACCAAATGATAGTGATAATAATGTGTTAAATTGGAATGGTTGTGAAATTTTCCATTTTATTACAATCTTTTTAACAACATTTTAAAGAAGAACATTTTACATTTTAAAAGGGTCATTTTAGTGGCCAAAAAGTGTGTGTGTGTGTGTTCCTTGCAGCCATTGACTACAGATTAAGTGTTTCTCTTTGCTAGTGATTTTCCGGCAAGTTTGGCAACACCAGTAAATGCTCTGATTTTCGGATAAGAAAATATCTAAGTTGTGACTTGCCTTTCCCACATTTCATCCAGGACCCCAAAACCCTGGAAACTAAATTGCCAATTTTGGATCCTTCATCTCCCCTGAAAAAAATTAAAATGCTAATTTTAGTGGCCAAAAATGGGTGTGTGTGTGTGCTCTTAGGTGCATGTGAGGGAAGTAAACGCACATGCATTCCTGTGTGACATACAATCTGTATCACCAGCACATTCTCTTTGGCCTTTGTGACCCATTCAGGCTATTTAAAGACTTCAAATAGATAATAATATAATAATATAGCGTTGAAACACAGGACACAAAAACAATATAATTTATTAAATGACATGAAATGTAATTAGTAATGTTTTATTAAGTATTGTTACAACCAGTACATGAGGAGCAATTAGGCCAAACAGAGTATAGTTATTCCAGCACCCGAGTCGGTTTGGTCTCTTTTTTCTCTCTCTGGCTAGTTTCCAAACTGTTTTTCTGAGATGCGCCTATACTCCTTGCATCTTCATTATTATTGAGGTGCCTCTCTCTTGGCCTCCTCCGGTTTAGGGGCCTCTGCCTTGGCCTCCTTTGGCTCAGGGCCCTCTGCAGGCTTGGGAGACCTATACCGCCTCTGCCTTAGGGGCCGCCACACCACACAGTTTCTTGGCCATTTCTGAATCCGTTTGAATGAAGACACACCCTTTTCTACTTAAATTGTTCTGCTTATCTAGAGAATGGAACCTCTGCTTCTGAGTTGGAATTCTTTTATGTAAATTCCTCTTTCCTGCCATCAAGTTCAGACTCAACTGATGCCTATTCGTCCGTTATGTTTATTAGCATTCTCACAAGCTTCCACTTCAGCTTTGTTTGCTGTCTCTTTGTCCAGAACACCAGAAGCTGTTCTCTCCAGTGCCTTTATTTCCCATTGAACCTTGTTAATACGTTTTTATTTTTTTTGTATTTTCTACACCAATGCTCGTCCCCCCTGACCCTAAAAACAAAACCTACATTCTAGGCTTAAAGAAATATACATTTCAGTACAATATAACTGCAGAGAAGGGACATGGAAGCTTTTGATTTTTTTGATTTGATTTATTATTTATTTAGGCCTCGGAAAACACATTGAGGATTAAGATCCTCATTTTCAATGGTGCCGAGGGTACTGTGCCGAGCTTGCTGTTTTAAGATTGCTGAACCAATGCTATCAACACAATCCTCTATACCGGGCTAGGGAAATTAATCTGGAGCCTATTGGCTCCCCCCTCAGCCAATAAACAGTGGGGACTTCAGGGGTCAACCACAGCACTGTGCCAACTCCCTTAATGGTGACGTCAGAGTTCCCGTTGTACGGTAATTACCGGTCTGTGACCGGGAAAAAAATGAGGAGGACCGAAAATTCTAAATGTTTCCGGTCAGAATGAACGATTGGAAATAAGGCCCCGTCCACACGGAGCCGAAACGGGTGAAAACGATCCGGTTCGTTTCATGCGGAATATTCAAGGCGCTGGTTCCTTCACAGAAAAAAGTGGAGCGCATCAACCCTGCGCGCATACAGCATGCGCGCTGTATACAAACATTCAGTCACGAAGGAGATTCAACCTTTTAAATTGAGCAGCAATACTTTTGAATGTGTTCATTTGAATTGTGTTTAAATATGCTACAGTGGTCATTTGTTTAGCCAATTCATGTAAAACAATGAGGGTTTTGATTGTAGCGTAGCCTGTGTGATAAAATAAATTCGTTGAAGGGTTGAAAAAAGTTGTTACATTTCGTGCACTCGCTGAAATTGATCGCTATAGACTACCGTAGGTTTATGAACTAAACGGCGGCAAGCTAGCGAAAGCCGGCGGCAAGCTTTGCGGAGTACCTGTATTTAACAACCATGGCGACTCAAAATATGATCACACACTTCTTCTTCTTTATATACCCTGCCTATCAATTTTTTTAAGCGCAATAAACACAGACAATATCCGACCCATTTTTTTCCAATTTCACCGGTAAAATGAAACCTTCCCGTTCACATGACCGGCACCAATTTCTTCTAGTGGAAACACTGGGTGACGTAGTCAACTTCAAGCTAACGTATAGAGAATGAACCAATTTAAAGGTCCCATGGCATGCTACTTTATGGATGCCTTAATAAAGTTATTAGTGGGCCCTCAACACAGTATTTGAAGACGTTCCCGAAATTCAGCCGTGGTGCAGAATTACAGCCACTACGAGCCAGTCGCACATTGAGCTTTCCCCAAACGCGCTGTTTCGGTGTCTGTAGCTTTAATGCAAGGAGGAGAGAGGCGGGTCAGGTGGGGTGTGTGGCCCTGAGCAGCTTGCGGCAATTTTACCAGCATGCCCTCTGTTTACAGTGCATGTATCGCAATGGCGAGACGCACACAGCCTCAGCAGCAGTCAGCGCTTAGGCACCACCGCCTCCTGCAGCGGGCAGCGCCGAGGCGGTGGTCCCTCGGCAGTGGGAAGCGGGGCTCAAGCGGGAGACATTCGCGGGCAACAATCCCTTTCTCCTCCATGTCGTGGTTCATGTACTTCAGGGAGTCAAAGCTAAAGTTCCTTTCCCCCCCGATTCCTTCTCAACCATGGCTGAGAGAACCCCCACTACGAGTCTCGTTGTGGAAATACCAGAGACGTGAGTCCGACGTGTAATGCGCCATAACAGCAACAGCAGAACGGTTATCCAAATAACAAAGAGGTGTGCAACACTTGCGTTACAGTGTGTGTAATCACGCGCACGCATGCACACATGTGGAGCTTGCACGGTCGTATCTCATTGTCGGGCCAAACTCTCTGGGCTGGCCAAAACGGCGCGTCTGAGCTTCGTTTTTTCAAAGGCGGAGCAGAATGCCTAGTGCTCGGTTTACACCCAACAAAATTTCTAGCTACTGGGGGAGCATAGGTAGGCTAGGGGAACTCATATTAATGTTAGAAATTATAATTCCATGGGATCTTTAAAACTATATAGGATAGTCGAAGGGATAGAGATCAAACCAACTTTAAAGCCTTTCGGATTGAGAATGAACCAATTTAAACTCTCCAATGGAGAATTCCATCCTGGATGGTCCACATGTACGCACAGGACAGGTAGGAGGATGGCCTACACAAAGGTCATGTAGGACTCAAGTGGGGCATGGGCTGATCACACCTTATGCATGGCATCAAGAAAAACAGACATTGGTGACGTCAAATTAGCTTGCTCAACTTGAATCAAGGACCCATCTTCCGCCACAGGAATCCCAGATTTGCTCAGAGCCAGGGCTACACCTTACTCTCCTAAACAGCTTCCACCTGCTCAGGAATTGCAAGCAAACCCTGAGCCACCAAAACATCCATCACACTGACTCAGATCACTCCTAAGAGAAGATTTAGGAATGTTGTAATAGGCTGCGATTAGATACAAATCTAGCCATCCAACAATTCTAAAGTTGGACTCGCAAAAAAACACAAATTACACGGTGCAATCCAAGGCACACACTACCCCTTTAGGATTGGGACTTAACTAAGACGAAACTCGTAGTCAAATTATTCCTGGACGAGCCCCGAATATGTTACGACCCTAAATGGGTATCAGACATGGTAGTAAGGTAACAAAGAAGAAATGGATTGAAATGACACTTTTCAACCAGGCACCGTTCAAAACGCACAGGGTTTATTATACATCGGCTGTATAGAATACAGGAACAAATACATTAATTAAGGATTGCTTCGGGGTACCCAAGGCCAAAATAATAACCAATAAGACCCCCTGACTTTTTAAACAAAACCCTCAGCCTAGGCTTGAACCAAAATACACTTCTAAACTATCTCTAGACAAACAGAAAAAAAAACATGAGCAGAACAAAACAAACGTGACCTTACACACCTTATCTAGGCTCTCTTCAAAAAGGTCTACAACCTGAGCTCAGCCTGTAACTAGAAATAATTGGTTGGATTTGTCAACAGCCTACTAAGGTTGGATTGTAATTTATATCTTTATCATGGCGCCATTTTATATATTGAAATTTGCATATAATTAATATGATTGATGAATAAGGAAGATGAATTTTTATTAATGATTGCTATTTTTAGCAATTAATGCAAAATAAAATGTTTGGGTGATGCTAGCATTGATGGTATATAGTAAATCTATACTTGAAACTGTAATAAATAGCTGAATTCCCATGCATTAGGGACAATGACAACCAAATTGACTGGACGTTGACGGTTGAGAAATGTTTGAAAATGTATAAGTTAAAACAACACCTGAAAATATTTAATTAAAATATTGTTTTTAATAAAAACTGTACAAATGAAAACACAAAACAATTTGACATTTAATTTGATCGACAGTATCTATTGGCAGTGTTTGGGCTTGGTGTGGCAAAACTAATCCTCTATGGAATGTAAGAATAGCTTTGACTCGGCATTGTCAGGGCCCACTTCTTAGTAGTCAAATCTCTTCTAATATGTTTTCAGTTGCCATAAGCCTGTACAAGACATTTACAAATCCTATGAGTTTTTGACATCACAAGTGGGAGTGTCTACCCAGCTTCAACACCCTTGTGGATGTTAAAAGGGGACAGATTTCTTAATGAATAATTGTCCTCAAACCTTTTGAAATGGTAAAAAATAATCTCAAATACAAGTTTATTTACTAAGCATTTTCAACACAAATTCTATCTCTTTTCTATCCCATTTTCTTTCACGATAGGGCTTAGGTTGACCCTGCAAATATTTGTTTTTATTCATGGTTGCAGGCAACTCATGCAAAGTTCCTGCATCTCCGAAAAGCCTAAAGCACACTCTACTTGGTTAGTAGAAAATGTGGTGCTTAGGCGGTCGAGCGTTTTTTGCTAAAACAACTAAATGAAACCACCCTTTCAGAGTGCCATTATGAACCATCTTCATTTGTGAAATGCATACATTTATATTTCCGTTGTTAAACTATTAATCCACGTACATCTTCATGTTCGCTGAAACTTCGATTCAATCTATTTCCCTGTCCACCACTGCTGTTGGTCTTTGAAGTGGGTATTGGATACGGTACGGCCAATAGCCATTCCGGATCTATGGGTACTCTTGCCTGCCTCAGCACCTTTCTTCTGTGCCACTGCTCCAGACAGTCCAGGGACTCGGGAAATGTACTGCTCTCAAACTTGTTGGCAAACATGCTGTTCCTTTTGATGATCCATGGAAGATCTTCTATTCCATAAATGCAGATGTTTCTAACATAACGTCCTGTGAGATGATAGAAGCATATGTACAACTTTCAACCATAATGTTAAGAATAACAAAACAAAAAACAAATTGGTACTCTTTATTTATTTGATACTTTGTAGCTGGGCTCTTGGATACATAGGGTTTCCGTTTATTTTGGGTGACTACCTTTAAAAACTTATTCTTTATCCCCTGTTGAGTAAATATCATATGGAAGGTCAGGTCTCATACATAACACATAACACAGCCAAGAGAATAGGGAACATAATCTGTTCTGTCGCCTAGATGATGAAATCAAACGGTCACCAGGGGATTAGTTTTCTCTGGCGTAACACATATCTTGGTACTACTGGATGCATTGTAGTTGAAACAATAGCACTATACTAATATCCATTTTACCTTTGCAACCACTATGTACTGTTCCCTCTTGGTCTTGCCACTTGATTGCTCGTATATCGCCTTCCCATCCTCCATCAACGTGGTTGCCAGGAGCTTCTAAACACAACAACACACCTGAATTAATACTTTGACAATACATTCCTCAAGTTATAAAAAAGGAAATGCTAAAACCGTATCTTAAAATATTAAGACTTTCTCACACTTGACAATTTCCAATGATGCACCACATGTTCCCACGCTTTGTTAAATGTAAATGACGATTTGGTGTACAATATGACACATACCTTTTAGATGGTTCAATGTTGCCCAGTAATGCTCATCTGGACTGTAGGTGTCTTTGGACCATTCCAACAGGTCTTGGGCCACTCTGCTTTTCAAGACAAAGTTCACAAACCCTCTTGTGAGAGCATAGTAGGCTGTGCCAAAGTATAGTTGCATATTTTGGGGGGGATGACCCTTCTTCTTGCCCCACCCTTTGAGGCCCACATGGGACCCTGTGATTTCCTTGTGCTGGAGTTGTGTCCGGTGCCTCATGCTCGCAGGCTGCTTGATCCCAGGGGTCATGTTCCGGTCCTTCCACATTTTGCTCTGCATGTAGCGCACCAGCTCAAGGTTGCTCTGCACCGGGAAGTCCTGTCCGCACAGATTGATGAGCTTTTTCCAACCCACCTTGGAATGCTCTAGGTCCCTCATGCAGTGTATGTCTGCTTGTAACCGGGAGAACCCTGCGTATGTCACCGTCTCACTTTGGCTGGAGAGGAAAACGTTTGGGAGGCAGGCAACCAGCCGTCGAACCATCTGTTGATAGTCTTGTGGGGCCTTGGCATCTATGTGAATGCAGTAGACATTTTGTGGGGCATAGATGGCTCGCAACAAACGGAGAAGCAACTGTAGTTCCTTGTGGACAGTCAGAATAAAGGCTAATGGGTAGTCTAGCTCTTCCTGGCTCAATGGTTTTGTGATGAAGTGTAGATCAGCAATCAATTGCGAACAAGTAAGATGGTTATTATGAATGTAACTGTCCACCTAAAGATGAAATAAAAGAATTGTTACTACATTTATTTATTTTTAAAGGGAGAATATTTCAGCAATAATGATCGATCGGCTTATTGTGTTTCCAGACTAGGCTTTTATTTGAAAAGTAGGTAAATGTATAGTATGTAAACAGTATGCTAATCTATACAGGGTGTGGGGTACGGTATTTTTTATTTAATCAATGCAAAATGCCAACATAGCATGCTCAACACAATGATTACCCGAGTAAATCAATTACCTAAATGATTACCTAAAATCAACACTAATGCAAAGCTTACCATTAGGGCTGTATTGTACACAGTACTCGTATCCTTATCAAATATAGATTGATTGATTGAAAACTTTTTTGAATTAACAGTTGTGTTCAAAAGGATTAGAAAACACAATAAAGCCCAAATGCTTGTATCCATTGTGGTCCTTTTGGTCCTATGGCTTGGCACAATCTGGAAACGTCATCACAATAATAGCATCGACAGAATGTACCCTTTACTAGCAGCACCTACCGCATCATAATGCATGAAATGACATTTGTAATAATGACATTTAATGGTTCTGATTTGGAAGGGCACTCCTATATATGGATTTGACTTTGAGTTCAGTTGATTGTTTCTGTTAGCGGACTCCTGGAGCTCTATATAATATAATATTAATAATATTATGTACGGGTATTTCTATTAGGGATTGACCGATTATCGGCACCGATATTCGGCCTTTTGATGCATATCGGCATCGGCCTTTTTTTTTTTATCCGACGGCCGATAATAGATCAATTTAAAACTGGGTTATTTTGGCTCTGATGCAGCCGCGCCTCTCTGTCTGCTGTCACTACGCTGTCTCCAGCATTGTCCCTACCACAGCACCATCTGATTGGTTACACGCTCCGGTTACATGCAGAGCCACAACGGGTATCAGCCAATCAGCAGTGAAAGCTGTGCAACAGCGTAACCAGGGAGCCCCTCGAGCCCTTAACGGTTTAATCACTTGAAACAAGGTTGCTGATAATATTGATAGGGAAATAGTCATTGATAAAAGTAAGGTGTGTGTGAGAGAGAGGGAAAATTCAGTTACTTTTATTGTAGGGAAGCACGATGAGTGTGTGTGTGTGTGTGTGTGTGTGTGTGTGTGTGTGTGTGTGTGTGTGTGTGTGTGTGTGTGTGTGTGTGTGTGTGTGTGTGTGTGTGTGTGTGTGTGTGTGTGTGTGCGCCACATGAGAAGCTGCAGAAACTGACAGCAAAAGACTGTCTGAGAGAACTGTCAGGCAATAATGGCTGTTTAACTAGGGGTCTATTTATTTAAGTGTTCAGTTAATTTCATTAGAACACCCTGCACTTTTTGTTTTTGTTTGAACTTAAAAGAAATGTAAGTTAAAGATTAACATTTCAGTTCAGTTCAGGAAAAGTTTAGGGAGCCATTTATTTGTTTGAATTGTGTTATGTTGCAAATCTGATAAGCTGTTGTGTTTATTATACATATGCTTAAAGGCATTTAAATGAAGTTAAGTGTTAGTTTGTATTATTCAATAATATGTATTGAATATTTTCCCTTTTTCTGTAAATTAATATCGGCTCCAAATATTGGTTGTCGGCCCTCTTGACTACTAATAATCGGAATTAGCCCTGAAAAAAACATATCGGTCTATTTCTAATTTCTATAATATTATAGCTAATATCACGGCCAAAAGCAATGTGCGCATCGGATGATATTATGAATCATAAAGACTGCGTCTAACGACTCTGGTACTTCCACAACAAGTAAAGACTCGTAGTGGGGGATATCTCGGCCATGGTTGAGAAGAATTCGGGGTAAATAATTGGGGGAAAGGAACTTTGGCCTTGACTCTCCGAAGTCCATGAGCCCCGACTTTGAGGAGAAAGCTTCGAAGCTTCGGCGACAGTCCGGCAGCTCCGGCGGTGTTCTCCGGGAGCTGAAGTGCCGCCGAAGCTTTCCGTCTGCTCCGGCGGGTGTCCTCCGGGAGCTGAAAAGTCCGGCGGGGGTAGCTCGGCGGCAGTCCGGCAGCTCAGCTCCGGGAGTACTTCCCTTTCTCCTCCATGTCTCCTCCTCCGGACTGCCGCCGAAGCTTTGGCGGCAGTCCGGCAGAGAAAAGGATTGTACTCCCGGAGCTGAGCTGCCACCGAGTTCCACCCGCCGGAGCTGCTCGTCCGCTGGTCCAGAAAATCTTGGCTATGCTCTGATTGGAGGGGAGTAGGGAAGTGGGAGGTAACATTCAACTCTGCCCCTTCCTACGTAGGAGGGGGCGTCGAAACTGACTCGCTTGTTTGGTAACTAGGTGGGGTACTTTCAGAAATGCATAACTCGCTCAAAAAATCATGTACAGACTTTTTTCAAAGTTTGTATGCGTGTGGGAGCACCAGAGACCCAAAGCAACACCAACAACAAATCCCAGGAAAATTGTTGTTTTCATAATATGTCCCCTTTAAGTATTTTACTTCCAGAGGCCTGGCAGCTTGTGTTTTGGTGGTGGTAAAGGGGGCTGCTAAGCTTGAGGGAGGCAGGGGAACTAAAAAAAACGTGCAAATGCAGAGCTTTATTAAGGGTTGTATCAGCGATGTTGGGTGGCGTCACTTCTGTTGGTATTTGAAGCGAGATCACAAACAAACAGAGCCTGCTCGCCCCTCCCTTCCTTGTTTCGTTCATCCAGTAAAAACTATCATGACAGCACGATCTCGGGGCATAGGGTTATGCGTTTTTTTAACGGCCTGTTTATGGGGCGGGCAGTTAGCGGAATCTGAGGAAAGATCAGATGAATGTGATCATTTATGTTTCGGCCTTGAATCGCTAATACAACCTTTTAAGAGTGAGATGAAGAGAGGTTGTGTTGTACTTAGTCACTATGTTTCATGGATTTATTAATACTTATTTGGACAATTGTAAAAGTATATTGCCAAGAAGTGTTGTCAAGAAATGACCGGTACTTCGGTCATTTTTTTGAACATTACCTTATTTAATGCTCCACAAAAACCAGTAAGACTAAAAAAAGATCATACCTGGCAGTCACGGTTACGCCATATGAGTCCCTCCTCAACTCTGGGCAGGAAGGCTTCACATCTATCAGAGAAGGATCTGCAACCATTAGCCCCGACCTGGGGCTGCAACTCTGTCTGTGTCCAGGCCCTCAAGTAGATTAGGGAACAGATCAAAGTGCTGATCCCAAGGCAAACTAGGAAGCTGCCTTTGGCCCCTCCAAGAGGGATCATAATAGTCCAACACCCTGCAATACAAACATCTTTGTTAATGTACAGAAGTCTCTCTGACTCCCAAATGAATGTTAAGTGAAGTCAGATTAAGCCTATTAACGCTAATGGTGGCAAGCAGCTTTCAGAATCATTTCTGTAATGGCTTGTTACTGAATATGCCAGAAATTGACTCAATTTTGATTGTATAAAGTGTGTTTGCTTAATCTGTTGGTCAAAAACTCCAGTTTCTGTTAACTGATTGAGCACAAATCTTTATTCAGACATTTGATACTTTGATTAAAATCCTTGCCCGTCGAAAAGCACACCACTGTAACCGAGTACTGTGATCTCCAGTCTTTCGGAAGCGTTTCAGCTCTTCAAATCAAATGTATTATCAAAAAAACAAAAAAAGCAAAACTACAACATCACGTACGATTGCTGCATGGACTACAGTGGCTTTCAGATCCATTCATTAGTCCTAGTCAGATTCTGCTAAGAGCTTCAGTGTAGCCTAACATTTTCCAAAGACACATGGCTTCCATCGTAAGTCCGTAAAAATTATGTGCTTTCATCATTATTAAATTGCAAGGCTTGAATTTTGGTACCTTTTTGCCTTAGTTTAAACATTGAAATAGCTCCTTTATACTATCATTATTATGATTTATTGAAACCATTAATAACAATTGCTTGCCGCAACCTTATTTCTGTTGCCAAAACTAAATAGTGGGAGCGCAAGCATGGAGAACCTGTGGAGAACCCTAGACTGTTGAATACATATTATTATGATCAGAACCAGTTGGTCTTAAGTCTGTTCTGTCGGTCTTGCCAATCCATATACTGGATGGCAGCTGTCAGAGGACCGGGTTAAATGTTTTCTTGACTTCAGCAACAACTAATGCTAGGTCTTTGTTACACACACACACACACACACACAGACACACACACACACACACACACACACACACACACACACACACACACACACACACACACACAGACACACACACAGACCCACACACAGGCTCTAGGTCGTTGGCAGGTAACTATGTTTGGGGCGATAACGGGGTTCTGAGGCCAATATGCTCGCTGGGACAGCCTTTTCTCAGCCTGTCGAGGCTCTGTCGGTTCTGTAAATCAGCAAATAAGGTCTGTGATTCATACCGCAAGCAGCGACCACATCCTGTTTCATTGCTACGCCTGGGATACCGAGAAAACACCTTTGCGTTATCACATGGCTGAAATATTTTTTTCAGCCACACACAGTCACACACACAGAAACAAACTAACTTTGTACACATGTTAATGGAGAAGTCCTCTATGTTCTTGGCAAGTTTCAAATTCCTAACTTGCAATGGAGAAGGAGCATAAGCGCTTACCTAAGAATTTTTTGTTTTTCCAAATTGGTCCAGTGACTTTATTTTAACTATTGACACACAAGTTTTAAACATATCTTCAGGAAGCCGGCCTCTGTCTTCATGGCACGTTTCTGCTTCTTGCTAAAACTCAGTTGTGGTAGCATGCAATGCATTTTTATCTATTTTAATTTATTTTTCAAATTCAATACCAATTCCTGGTCACAGGGCTCAAGACTTATTTTTGTGTGGCCGCTAACTGAAAATTTTAGGGGCGCAACCAGAAATTTTAGGGGCACACACCGTTAATCAACATTTTCACTGTATTAGTAATAACAATTTTTATATTAGATGCAGAAATTACAATGTGCTCTTTTAAATGCAGTGTCACATTTTATTGTGACATGGAGTCCTTGTAGCGCCTGCTAATGCATTCTCAATGGAGAGGCGAGCGGACAGAGAGAAGGCGCAGCATTCTGTCAGGCGGCACGACAAGTGGGCGCCCTCCCGTGGAACTGTCGCTTCCGTGCTCATCGAACGCATGCGCTCGCTCGTGAAGCCGCGCGGCCAGCCGACAGCGCGAGCGGAAAGTCGCCTACCATCTGAAACGGCCAAGCGCGAGCCTTTAATGGCGCGTTTCCACTGCAGGGTGCGGAACGGATCGGATCGCAAAGGTGCGGGTCGGGTCGCGTTTCCACCGCCAAAAGTGGGCGTGAACCAGACTTTGCCGTACCCGTTCCGGCCCCATTCTCGGGACTCCTCCGTTGCGGTACCCAAAACGAGACCAGACGCCTGAAAGGGTCCCGTGAAATTCTAGCTACACCCCCCCTCCGTTGATTGGTCGACAGAATCGTCACTTCCGGGTGACGCGGGGATAAAAACAAACAAACAGTAGCCTCGAGGTATTATTCTTTACAATTAACATGTCGCGTAAAAAGCTTGCTTGGGCGAACAAGGAGGCGGAGACGTTCGTCTGCATTCTTGGGGAGGAAGACGTTGTTTACGATGTTTACGTAGCTGCCGCGGCGATCGACATCCGGCCTACCACCAAGGGTACTGTCGGCAGTGGAAACGCGACCTCGGAACTGAGCTGGGCGATACCGCCCCCTCCCTACCGCACCTTTGCGATCCGATCCGTTCCGCACCCTGCAGTGGAAACGCGGCATAAATGCCTCGTTTCCACCGCCAACAGTACCCTCATGGTAGGCCGGATGTCGATCGCCGCGGCAGCTACGTAAACATCCCGAAGGTGAACGACGAGAACTGATTCCCAAAACAAACATAACAAAAATATGGTCACTTAAATAAAATATACAAACGAACAGAGCTTCGTCTCCCCGCGACCTTATATTATCTCAAACGTTATCATCGTTCAGCCAATGAGAGTGCAATCGCGTTGCCATGGCAACGCGAGGGTAAACAAATGATAAGGCACCACCACAAAGTGCTTGCATGACATTGAAGCCTACAACGATCGCTGTAGGCTTCAATGTCATGCAAGCACTTTGTTTTGTTTTTATTTTGTTCTACATCACAATTGCATGCTTTAATAAAGTATTGCCTTCTTTAATAGGTCCATGGTCCACCTCCTTGTTCGCCCAAGCTAACGTTTTACGCGACACGTCCATTGTCCAGAATTATACCTCGCGGCTTGTTTTTATCCCCATGTCACACCCACTTTTGGCGGTGGAAACGCAAACCGTGCCGCAACTTTGCAAACCGAACGCACCCTCCGGTGGAAACGCACCAAAAGAGAATTTTTCAGCGGGTCACCAATTGTGTTGATACATACTAGTCGATATAGCCGAGAGGAAAGCGGGCCCTTGAGACACTGGTCCAGGCCAAGAAGAAAAATAAATAATGGCATACTCCTATTGCCCTGTCCTCCCACCTCTTGTTATTCTTCTCAATATTCTTTCTTAATTTTGTAATAAGTTATGTACCTATTGGGGCTGCCCCCAATAGGTACATAATTAATGCTTTGTTCGTAATTGTGCGCAGTCCTGTAATTTTTTTTAGCTTGTGACGAACCCTAATACATTAAAAAAGTAATAAAAAATGTAAAAGAAAACTCCCCGGAGTATAAACCTGGAACCCTATAGTGGGTCTGTGTTTTTCTCAGCTCACGCATCATTCTCACCTTTTTCACCCCGAGCCAGTTTGCATGCCTGAAAATTACTGGTCGCACATGCGCGACCAGATGGAAAATTCGGTCGCACACTCTCAAATTTTGGTCGCAAAGTCTGGAGCCCTGGGTAATCAAAAGTGACAGACATTATGGGTCCCTATGGCCAAAATGTTCAGCATGCAAAGGCATGCACTCCAAGTTTCTGAACTGTCCATCCATGGACAGTTCAGAAACATGCCGAGCATGCCGAGCATTTAAATGCAACTGGAAGTTATGAAAGAGGTTGAGATATGGGCCGTTTAAATAAATTATATGGAATATCAATATCAACCTCTAGAATAACAATAGGTATCCACAGTAAACAGTGAATACCTAAATAATGATAATTGCACACTACTCAGTCTGAGCCAGCCTCTCTACTCAGGGGTAGCCCTGTTGTCAGGCCCAAGATTCATACTAGATTGGGATGCTCTCCTTGTGGATGGGGGAGCGTTTGTTATGAGAACGTGAGCGCCAGACAACCCTTTGTTGACTTTTTTATCCAGAGATCCACTTACGTAGACAAGCAGAGAGTAAAACATAGTGTACCCCCACTCCACCAAGAGGACCAAATGAAGGGATGGCTTGTGTAGATTCAGAATATATTTTCAAGATTACATATGCTTCCATGCTGCGTTATTTTTTTTGCCTGTTTGTAAAAAGGAATGTTGCAACACACAGAAGTCACCAAACCATATATTGACTTCCACTAGTCAACGATACATTTTTACTAGTAAGTGAGTAACTTTTTCTGAATCATAGATCCATAGGCCAGTTACCTTGCCGTGCAGCGGAGCTTCTGGTCCTCAAACTGGGCATGGAGGTTAAACATTAGCCTCTCTCGTGCCCTTGTGGATACGGTGTCCGTTTCTAGAAAGGGTCCTTCCAGAAAGCCAGCGCTGAATTAGCTTCGGATGGGTGGCATCCTTCACTAAGTGCAGAGATGGGGAGCAAAAGCTACCAAACGTCAAACGTGACGGTACCAAGTCGACAGGCCAGCCAGGTTTGTTTGGTTTTGGAAGAGCGTAGAGCTTTGCTTACCGTCTGTGTCAGAGGCAGAGAGACGGACGGAGAGAGAGAGAACAAATGTTTGTCGATGTGATTTGTTCCTTTTGTTGCTCCGTTGATCGAGCCGTTCTGCCGGCATCCTCTTGAGACATAGACTCTCCCTGCATGGTTACCGGCACTCGTGTACAGATGCACTCTTTCTCTCGCTCTCTCTCTTTCCCTCTCACTACATCAATCAGTCTCCTCCCCCCCCCCCCTCCCTCTCGCTCGCTCTCTCTCTCGCTCACTGTGCCAGTTATTCCTGTACAATTTCCATGTTCACTCTTCTTTCTTTTAATCCATCGTCTTTATCTTCCTTTCGTCTTGTCTTTTCTTCCACCCAATTTGTTTTCCCCCGCTCAGCCCATGACTCCCTCCCTTGTTCCCCGCCCTACGTCGCTGTCCTCTTCTCTCCTGAGGGTTGGCAGAGAGTTAGAGGTGCTAAGAATAGAGAGTCAACGCTTTGTGTGTCCTTATCTCTCTCTCTCTCTCACTGGTAGGTCTCAAGGGACCTCGTTTCAGTGCTAAACACGGGCTCTCTGGCTCGCCGGGAGCCCGGCCTGTGCTGTCGTCAGAGCAGGGCACAGAGAGCAGCTTTGAGAGCAGCGTGTGCTGGGTTTGTCTGCTGCCTGCCTGGTCAGCTACTGAGATTAGACCTCTTGTGTTAACAGAGCACATTGCCACGGTTCACACCCACTAGGCACGCACAATAGATCCCCTGCTGGTGGTGGTGGGGGGGGGGGTGTGTGTGCCTTTTGGAACGATTAGCAATATAATAAAACAATGACCGATTGGACAGAATGGTTGAAGAGGCAAATTCGCACACACTTTGGAGCATTGAAACACATTTTTTTTAACTAGTATAACAATGTTAACTTGTTCTCTTGTTGTAAGTTCTTGTCTAACACTTGTCTCACACCAACAAGCAGTTTATAAAGTGTGCGATTTAGATATACCATATCCTGTGGCTGTGGTATTTCAAATCCGGTCTTGTTTTACATAGAAACAGGAGTTTCTGTGCTTTCCTCCACGCATTTCACTCACCCCGACATAAAAATGTAGAGTGAGGTAAAACGCATCCATGACTGTTTTTGTAAATGGTCTTATGACTTTGATATTGTTAACACATTTTACACTAAAAGGTATGTTGATTTTAAGCAACCTGTTTAATGATTATACTAACTCACTTTTCCCCTTCTTAAATGTTCTCTGAAAATGTAGCCCAGGAAGTCATTAAGCTTTATGGTATTGGATAGACGGGAACTGTGCATATCCTATGGCTCACTATGTGATTTCTCTCTATTCCAGTGTGGAGAGCAATTCAAAGCTGAAGATATAGTGGTGCTCAACGGCACTAAGGAGGATGTAGAGAAGCTCAAGCACAGGATGGAGGCGAAGAGGGCTCAAGCAAAAAAAACTAAGGTGAGGAGGTTTCAGGCTTGGTATTTTACTACTTATTTTACTACTTTAAACTGTAGCATTTGCTACAGCAAAAACTCCAAAAAGTATTATATTTGTGTCCAGCAGCTCATCTTTGCCCGATATAATGTGTTTGTCCTTTTAGTTCTTCAGCGATTTGCATTTGCTTTCATATGTTTGAATGTTATTCAAATCTTAACTACAAGTTATTGGTCACCATTGGCTTATCAGTGACCTGTCAAGTTCGTTTGTCCTGTTTGCATAGGTTTTTGTCCTGTTTGCTTAGATTGTGTTTGTGTTACCCCCCCTGTAGAAATCCAAGAAGAGCAAAGTTGCTGAGACTGTGGTCGGAGTATCTGAGTTAAAAGGTAAGCAATTGTCAAATGCCTCTTAAACTCGCACATCTTCCGAAAATCAATGGGGTGAGTAAGTGTTACCTTCAATAACACCTGTAGTATAACGCAACGGTGTACGTGGATGGTGAAACTCTTTCTTTTACACCTGTGCTCATTAGAACACTCATACACAACAGCGGTTGTGTATCACTACACTACAGTGATCCCACGCGACCACGCAACCAGGGGCTACAAAGTCAAAAACAAATAACTCTTAATGGCGGCATTTGAGAAAGGCACTCCATATGACAGGACAGGTGAACTGATGCAGGGAAGTTTACTTGGCCAATGACAAGTCCAAAACTTTGGACAAATTTGCATTTCCTAATATTTCTCATAATTGTTGATCTACGTTAGGAGATACCCGGCTGCAAATATTTCTAATAACGCATTAATTAAGACATTTAGAGAAAACAGGATTAAAATCCTGTGTTTTCACAAGTTTTTACCAATCCGTTTTTGTGTTTATTTTTTATATATAATATGTGTAGATAAATGTGTGTGTATATTATACAATGAATTCCATTCATCTTGGCAATTGGGGATATCCAAATATAAAGTCTATTCTGCCAAGGAAAAGTAATTTTTTATTTGATTGACAATTTGACATGCTCACCTGAGAAAGAATACAAAGACTTGATTAGTCAAATTTAATCACTAAGAACGCTTTATGAGCAAACAAATGAGAGCCTAATGTTAAGAAAAATCTTACTGTTGGCCTCATGTAATCATTACTAATTGGTGTACATGGATTGCAAAGGACAAAGTTGATTGTCATATTGTCTGTGTTTGGCCTCTTGAAGTTGAATCCCATGAGGAGATCTCGCAGGTCCATTCATCAGTATCTGACTCGTCTTTCTAGTTCCAGAGAAAATAACTTCCGGACCGGACTCTCAGGGAACTTGCTCAACACAAGAGGGCAGTGAAAGCACAGGTATGATATTAACACAACGAATACAGAGTTTGAGAAACACTAGATGCTTTCCAATAGCCTCTTTAGCTGTTTACAGAAACTGAAACATAATAGTATCCGTATTTAACCCCAGATATGCCACTACATTAACTGGTTTGGATTTTCAAGTTTGAAGTATTCAGTTGTTTGCTATATGTACGTGTAAACCCACTGTTACTGGGATCGGTTTGCCAATACCATCGATCAACATGTTTCTGTGGCCTGTTAAGTAAACAATCAAACTGTAGTCACGTTTCCAACTAAAGGTGAAGCGAATCTTTAGAAAGTTCGCAAAAAAGAAATTCGAATTAGGTGCGTTTCCATCAAGAGGTTGGAGCGGAAAACTACACACATTCCAGGACTTGTCGTATCATTTTGATAACATGCTCTCTCTCAGGTCCTGATATATAGTGGAATTGGATTGTTGTTTTCAATCTAAAATAGCTGTAATTATTTTTTCTTCGATGAGGGCAAGGAAAAGTTTTACCTCTTCATCGGTCCACGCATATCTTTTGTTCACATTGGCCATTTGTTCCATGGCCGTATTTAAAGGATACATTGTACATATTTATAATTAGAAATTCGTCCCAGCCTTTATACCACAGATTTACATTTAACCGCGTTGTCTGATTACAGTTTAATTCATTTTACACAATTTACCAGCTCTCGTTTTGACAAGTTGACTGGAACTACTTAGTGTCCATATATCAGGGATCAATGGACACCCTGTCAATCAGAATCTAATATTTCCCCAGACCATGCAGTGGCGCAGCGCCACAGAATCAACACTGAGCGCCACAAATTGATTCTGCTTTTTTTCTTTTTTTTAGCAATTTTTAAATGTAAATATCGTTCCGTTCATTCATCTCCGCATAGCACTCTTTCTCCCTGTCATTCTCGTTCACACTCACACAGAGACAAGCGCGCATACATGCCAATGGTGTGCGGGTACACTACCACTAATTGGATAAACCCGGGTATCATACATGCACACGCACTGACAGCGGATTCGCCCGCTCCTCCTCTCAACGCACGTACAAAGGCAAACCCGAAGCAGCGGGATATGTAAGGGATGGTGTATAAAACGCCGGTCATTATCGGGAAAATTTGCCCCGACAGGGCGAACAGGACACCAACGCGCAGCAGAGGTTTCTTGCCTCGTCCTGAAGGGGCTTATTTTCGATGATGACCGGCGATGTTCTATACATTATCTCGCTTAGTGATTAGAGGCAGCAGAGAGAGATGTCATGTTTCCCGAAGCTCAACTAGGCATTGGAAAAAAACGACTTAATTCATCATTCAGATTTACTTTATTTTATTGCATGATCATAATACTTAAAAATATATAGGTAGTTTGTTTCCGTCGTCCTCCATCGCAAAAGTGATCTTGGCCTTTATTTTCTATTTCATTAATAAAATGCCTTTTTAACTTTCCCTTTATTTTCTATTTTTACCAGAAAGATGCATGATCTGATACCAGAGAGAAAGGATAAGGGTTTGAGACCCAAGTTCTGTTTGGGTTAGAGTCCTAGAATCTGGGTTGGAGTCCCAGAGAAAGGCCTGTGTTCTGTCTGGGTTAGAGTCCCGACATCTGTCTGGGTTATGGCTGGTTCAGACTACACGATTTCAGCCTGATTTTGCCCCGATTCGTTCGTCGCAGACAAATTTGCGAGTCGTACACGGTTTTGAAAGGTCGGCGATGAGTCGAGGTCTTGTAATGTGACATGCTTGCGATCTGCGATGTTTTCGTCTGCGATGTTCGAAAACCCCATGACGAAAAGTTTGGCATGCCAGAATTTTTTGGGTAATCGCATGACGTATCCATTGTTGACATGAGGGAATCCTACCCCCAGTTGCGTAAGGGAACCCCACGAACAGTTGGAGCTCACGCGCAGTGTTTACCAACTGACTTCACTGGACTACGCTGAGTACACAGTAACTACTCCAAAAACGAATACGATCAATAGCAAGAAGAAGAATGCTAATAAAGAAAACGAGAGAAAATGGAGCAACATAATGGAGACAACTTTGGTTGAAATGTGGCAGCAAAGTCCCTGTATTTTCGACGTGTTCACAAAGGTAGGGTGAAAAGGGATACAGCCTGGCGAGAAATAGCCAACGCCCTTTACCCTTCCCGGTAATTTTGGAGCCAACAGCTGTTGACGTGCTAATAGCTATCATAACCATATCCATATCATAAACCTCAAACCGCCAGCATAATGCCTAGTGCTAGGTACTCGGGATACATTGTTGACGCTTTGTTGCTAGGCTATGTTGTTGCTGCGGGTGCTTTGTATCGCTCATGTCACGTGTAAGGCAACTACTGTGAAGAGTTGCTGCATTGAGCAGATATAAAAGCTACTGGAACCTTTGACAAAAATGTAAAAAGCATTTATGTCCGTTCTAAACCTTCGATTTTCAAAATATCTTGTGATCGTAAATGTAAATGGACTGCATTTATATAGCGCTTTTTCTAACTATTGGCCACCCAAAGCGCTTTACAATATTGCCTCACATTCACCATTCACGCACACATTCACACACCGACGGCGGAGTCAACCATGCAAGGCGACAGCCAGCTCGTCGGGAGCTAAGTCAGGGTTAGGTTCCTTGCTCAAGGACACCTCGACACTCAGCTAGGAGGAGCCGGGGATCGAACCAACAACCTTCAGGTTACCAGCCAACCCGCTCTACCTCTTGATTACTAATAGCAAACACCAAAACGTTCCCACATGTGTTTCATTGGGCCGTGTGCATTTTATAGCATTCAGTTTCACAGATACAAACAACGGATCAAAATAAACAAACCTGCTTTGTTCCACTTGTTAGTCGAACCTTGAAGGCAAGGTAGAAGGAGACCTAACCAATGGCGTTATTCACAGCCCCTGTTCCGGCCCCTGTTCCGGCGCCAGAGGTGGCGGGGCCCTCTGTATCCAGCGGCTCCTCCATCGCCAAGGGGGCCAAAGCCGCCGCGGCCTCCATCTCCAAGAGGTCCTACCAGGAGATGGGCGAGAAGTCTGAGGTCTTCAAGTCTCTCTTCACTACTCACACCTCCGCCAAGCGAACCAAGGACCAGACCTCCAACTGGGTCACCCACACGCCCTATCACTTCTAGGGGTCTCCACACCTGGAGGGAAGAACAACGCAAACAAATACAGAGGGTTTCTCTTGGCTTTTTATGGGATTATTTTGTTTTTATTCCCAACACACTCTCTGTCTCTGTCTCTGTCTCTGTCTCTGTCTCTCTCTCTCTCTCTCTCTCTCTCTGAGGTGTCTTCTGACCCTTGAGGCTATATAGGGACATGATCCAAGTATTCCTTGTAGACTCTTTGCTCTTTGTTTACAATGTATGCCCACTTTGTTAATCAGTCCCTCAGCTGTCTTATTACCGTCCATGGTTGAATCCCTGGGATATTTCATGTTGTAACGGCAAAGGCCCATTGAGAGTTGAGGCTTGAGAGTGATGTGGATGTTGGTGTTCATGTATATATATATAAATACACAAACGTATACATACACAAAGTACTCTGCTGTGACCTGGTCCGTTACTGACCGCTATTGGAGGAGGGTAGTCGGCTCCCCCTAAAGTCTCCTTTTCATCTTTATTTTTATTTTTTAATTGGTTTTACTGCTTTCAAATTATTCCCTTAATACAAAAACAAATAAGACTGGTCACCTACCATGGCAGGTTCATTTTTTTTAATTTCATATCCAAATGTCATATTTTAATGAGGAATTGCAGCGTTTGATTTGAGGTTTACTTTTCAGTATTTAAAATTGTCATAACATCTTTTGTGATGCCATGTTGGTTCTATGTATCTGTATACGTATGGGATTTTTCTGTTTTCAATCTCTAAATTTCAGATGTACCAAGTCAAACAAAATAAATAGGCTGCTTTTCAGAAATTATTATTGGAGTTTCTTTATCCTTATTTCATGACTGTTTCATTAATCTGCTCTGTCACAGGGAAAATACACAATCCATAGCGGTTACAATTGCTGTTGTAGGAAAATTAACCATTAGTTACTTAGAAAGATGTACCCAAGTTTAGAAAATAGCCTGCCTGGGGAGAATTGTGCCAACAAATAAGAAAACCAAGCTTGCAAGCCTATATGCCAAGCCCCCCTGGCGCTGGTGTTCCGGGTTTTGATTAAGAGTATTTATTTGGCAGTCTCTAGGTTTAGATGTGTAACAGGACATGATCCATCCACTCTCCACATCTGGCTCCAAGGGAAAGAAACGTGCACTTCTGGCTGATAGCCACAGAACTATTAATGAAGTCCTCACACCGCTCTAAAAATGACTGTGTGGGCGCTCTTTGTTTAGGAGGGGATGGCAGCTACGAGGTTAAAATAATTTAATTAACTAGATATTCTTAACAAATGTGGATTTACACAAACATGACAGGATAGATGCGTGAGACAATGTTTTTTGTTATTTATGTCGCAATGTCTAGTTTACTTTACTTTCGTATTTTTGAGACATATTAGGCTATATAAATACACCTATAGCGTGGATATGCCGATATAATAAAGGCTATCATTTATTTATTCAGCCAGAAGGTGGCAGCAGAGACGATCTCGCTGCAGAGCACAGCTCTGTTACACATTAAATGGAAGTTACACCATAAATAATCCAATCAACATGGCTTAAGAAAATTATCATGTTTTTTTCCATCCAGTTAATTTTTACCTTTTATCATTCTGTGTGTTGATATGCTACATTTGTGCAAGATAGTATTATTGTATATATTCCAAAAAAACGTGCATGACTTTCTCAAACGTAATGCAAGAAGCCGTAGAACTAGGCCACTAGACACAAGGTGCATTTTCAAGACGCATAGGCTTTCAGCGACAAAGTAAGTTAAATGAGTGAGTCTCCTTATTGGCCGAGCGAGGTCCTTTAAGGATCATCAACGCTCTGGCGCAGCTATGTTCATTTGCATAGAGCACGGGGGGGGGCATGTCGTTATAGGCCCATGTCGTCAGTATAGGCCCATAACGTTATAGGCATATTCCATTTGCGGGAAAACCACTATGTCTTTTTAAAAGTCGTTTCATGAGTGATCACCTCTTTACTGGAGCACAGGACGGGAACACCACAGAGCCTTATGAGCGCTTCAGATCAAACCTGTCTTCAGCAGATTCTCACGGCCAAAGGTGGTTTTGGAATAACTCGCATCGAATTAGTCCGCTTCATTAGGCCTAACAACTCCGAATGACTTGAATTCATATACCGTTTTTTTTTATTTATTATGGAAACGAAACCATCGGGTTATTCAACGAAAAATATGACCAGGCCACATTGGGTGCTATTCTGTAAATGCTTATTCGAGGTGAGGTGAAGAGGCCTATTTAAAATAATCATTCACAGGCCTATGATGCGGTGTAGGCCTATGTCAGCTGGTCTGGTCATCAAAGCTCTTTAGTTATCGAAGTTAGCTCAGGGATTTATTTATTTATATTTGTATGGGGGGAATAATGGGAGACTAGTGGCAAGTACTGGAGAGTATGGATGGTAATACATACAATTTAGCATATTCAACCTAATAAAAATACAGTCATTACACGTTGAAATGTAAAACAATTAAAACCCTTGTTCAACAAATTGGAAAAGGTAATTGGATGACCCTATTCTCATCATGGTTTGAGGCCTTGATCTTAAACATCAAAGCGATTGTCTAAATAAAAGCATGTTATTCCTCTAATGTATAACTATCTGAAATGTCAGCCTATATATTAGGCTGAAACGATGTAATCCCCTCTTTCTTGTAACCTATGTGCATGTGGTCTGTACATGTCATTAGGAATTCGCGAAAGATGGTCCGAATTTAGGCTACGTTACATTTTCACAAATGTATAAAAGTGAGGCAAGATTTTCAGACGAATAGCCAAGAAACTTTGATGTGTTCATTAGTTTGAGCTTAAGTAGGCCTATTTGGGAGATCAGATAACAACAGTCCTTTAAGTCCTATCTCGGGTGACTTCTGAGATTCTCCTGGTCCGCCCGGGGCTCTGTAGCTCTTAGAGGGTGGGATTACTGCACCTTGTGCTGCTTCTTCCCTTATTGCGAAGAATGTTTCGGCTTGTTAAATGCTCACGTCATTCTGTAACCTAAATATCTCTTCCAATAAAACCATATATTAGTTCAAATTAATCAAACTGATCTCCGCCTATGATCCCTTAAAATAAATATGTGAGAGTAACAAATCATAGAAAAAATGGTGTCCGTTTGTTTATTTCAATAAAAAGATAGGCCTACATAATATAAATGTCAGACATATAGCACTTTTTCTTTTTAGTCGAAAACTTTCCAAAGTTGCCCATACAGGACCCTAGCCTATTAGTGTCTTTTCTTATTTTAATGAGGTGGGGTGGGTAGGCCTCTCACATTGTAGGCTACTATAGGACTCCTTTGACGTCTCAGGTATGGGCCCTATGATGCACGCCAGGGCGCATGCGCGCCGTGTAGCCACCAGGTGAAGGGAGCGTCGACCTCCAGACTCCACAGTTTGCACTCGTTCGTTGCGCCGCGCTGGATTTACTGCAGCAGCAGCCTTTCACATGTCTTTACTGGAGCGGATAGACTGGAGGGTGAGTTCGTTTGTTCTTCCCACGTTTCAATGTAGCCTAATATAAGTGTAACGATTGCCTTGCATGCTATTATCTAACGCCTCCGAAACAATATTTATTAATCACATAATCTATCGATCGTCGGGGATCAATACGAACGCTGGCGACAGTCACTTATAAATTGCTCAAACATTGCCGAAAAACTACACAACTATTAAATATTCGCCCAAAACTACAGAATAGGCCTTCTTATAAATCAGCTTTAACTATCATTTTCTTAGTAAAGCACATTCTCCATTATTTTAATACGAAATTAAAAGTGAATGCAGCGCAGCACAGTGGTTAAGTTTCCTATTTCTTCAACTTATTGATTGGTTCTTAAATTGATTGCATTGCATTATTGGTTATTTGACGCTTTAGCTGACCCAACATTAAGATCACATATTTTTTTCTTCATTCGACCTGGCATGTCACCGTTTCATTTGAAACAACAGTTAAACGAAACGCCACTGCCCTTGATTGTCATTGAAGTGACACAAAGCGTTATTCCTCAGCTCTGTTAGAAATATAAATACGCGGCCAAGCGTGCCTAACCTGCTCTACATCCCGGGCCCCTGTGCCATCCCAACCTAAAAGATTATTTAATCAGCCAGCGTTTGTTTCTGCTTCAACTCACACCAGGGCAAGGACGCGCATCCTGCTCTAATCCAGTGCGTCTGTTCGTTGCAGGGTATGCATTAGGAAGTCGAACTCTTGTTTCTATCCAGCGGAGCCCCAGATCTTTGCTTGATGCAACAGGCTGCTCTGGCCTCCAGTAGGCCTACCGCAGCCCGCTCTCTAACGCAAACGTTCAGAAACCAGGGCCTGTACAGTCAGAAGTCAGGGCCTGTACAGTCAGAAGCCAGGTTCTTTATATTCAGGCGCCAGGGCCTGTAGGCTACATACAGGCCATTCAGTGAGATATTGCAATCCGATGATTTACAAATCTACTTTAGGAAGACGGTTTGTATTTTTCTTCATGAGGAGGAATCTCCCTAAAATACACTTTGGCAGGCAGTTTGCAAATCTTACATATAATAGGCCTATATAAACCAATGATGTAGGCTATTTATTATTTTTGCTTTAATGTAAAATTCAGCCGGTAGATATTTTTTACTTTATTTTTGGTTTTGCTACACCTCTGATGCCATGCATATCAACGCTATAGCCTGCTTTAAAACGTTGTAAAACCAACCAAAAATGTTAGGCCTCATAAAGCCTGATGGGGAAGTGATGTTTAAGTGAGAGAGAATAGCGAGAGAGAGAGAGAGCGAGAGAGAGTGAACTTTTTTACATTATTTACACAAAATAAGGCTTTTTTGACATTCTCCGTAGAAAAAGTCTATACGATTGATAACATAATAATAATAATAATAATAATAATAATAATAATAATAATAATAATAAACAATTGTGATAATAATACCAATCTTTAAAATAATAATAAGAGTAGGATACAAATTCCCAATAATAACTGCTATTCCCCCCCTTTTACGACAGCATGCCTTTATGTTTCCCTGTCTCCGCTCATGATAAATACATGCGTCGACTCTCGCGCTCCGACGTGCAGGCGGACAGGTCGTTTATTGGCCCGCTCGTCAGGCGATAACCAATCGACACGGTTTTTCATTTTCATTTTTCAATGACATCATCACAGAGTGGTGACGCCCCCATAAATATACCTACAGTAGGAGCCTCTGCCCACGCTGCACCAGGGCTCACAGAGTACATGGAGGACTTGGAGTCTTGATCGTCGGACTGAACATCACGACTTTGTCCGAAAGAGGGAGTCGAGCTTCTTATATGGGGACGCCTGAACCTCGTATCCAGTACACGACCACGTCTACCTTATCGGGTGGAGATACTGGGCTCACACAGCAACTATTTTCCTCTCCTAGTTCCTGAGCAGACCTATGTCTGTAAGCTGCCTGAACAGACGACCAGTTTCGGACGTCCCGTCAGTCATTGTTCCTCTTCAATCACTGAAAACGATCCGTATACCAGAGTGTGTTTTCATGATTTCCAGGAAGCGTTTCGTTGGGCTCTTGGATTAACTCGCTGACATATATTTTTTAAATAGGCCTACTTTTTGTTTCGCTGAGGTCTTTTTTTTTTCTGTCAGTAACAATGTTGTGGAAACTGGCAGACAACGTGAAATATGAGGATGACTGCGAGGTAGGTTTGGATGGTGGGAATGAGAAATGTACGTCTTACTGAATGACATGATGTAACAACCGCTCAAAACGAACCAGAAGCATTGATTCGCCTTCGTCTCATACGAAGAATGTGTTTGGGAATTAGGCCAAAATAGTGGAAATAATATAAATCCACCGTTTATAATGTGGAGTTGTGGAGAAGAGAGCCTGCAAGGATTTGACAGCGCCAAAAATCAAACTGCAATTGAAGGAGATATGGCCTCTCTGTCATGTGTCCAGTAAGGAACAGAACCAGCTTTTTTTTTTGTCTACTTTAGCTTTTTAATTCAGGACCAACATCAATTATTGAATTATTATTATTATGATTATTATTATGATTATCAATAATAATAGTAGGCTAACAATTATTATCATAATAAAATCCATAATATTTACCATTATAATTCATAATAATTACAATCATAATTATAATAATAACAATATAGATATAATTATTGATATTAATAATAACAATCATAATAGGCTACTTTAGGCATTTATTCAATTAGATTAATTTAAAAAGTTTCGGCCTATTTTGTCAATATTTGTGCCTGTTAAGAACAGGGGTCCGATTTTAAAGTTGCTGCAGGTTAGTGCCAGCCATGTCGTCGACATATTTGAAGTAGGCCTACTTTTTATCAAACATTCTTCCTCTTGTTTCAGGAAAGACACGATGGCAGCAGCAACGGCAACCCGAGGCTGCCCCACCTGCCAGCCGTCAGTCAGCACCTGTACAGCCCGTCCCCCTCACTCTCACACTCGGCTGGCTCAGACTTTCAGCCCCCGTATTTCCCACCGCCCTACCAGCCCATCTCATACCCACAATCCAGCGACCCTTATTCTCACATCGACCCGTTCAACATCAACTCCATACACCAGTCCCAGTCGTCGAACCAGCAGCAGTCGTGGCCCGGTCGTCAGAGTCAGGAGGGCCTAGGAGCGCATCCCCGGAGCGGTCTGGCCAGTCAGATACTGGGCCTGGAAGGCGGTTCCTCGGGGATCAGGAGAGAAGGTTTCCGACGGCCGGAGTTGCTGCCTGCACACGTACACAACCTGGATTCTTCGTTGATTGGCGATAACATGGGGATGCACGAAATGGGCCATGGGCTAGATGATGTCCAGGTAAGCTATTTTAAAAAGCAAATGTAGCAAAGTGACGTAGTGATAGAGGAAAGCGACGTAGTAGGCCTAAATACAAATATATAACTGTTGTGTATGCATAGATCTATATGTTATAAATATATTATTATTATAAGTAAAATGTTGTCTTAACTAATAATATTTAACAGTTATTGTGATTTTACGAATAATTCCAAAATCATACTTGTGTTTTGTTTTTATCAGCATGTAGATGACCACAGTATTATAATGGCAGACCAGACAGTAATTAAAAAAGGTGAGTTAATTTCTATGATTACATTTACTAAACTTCCAAACATGTATGTGTTTTGGGAAAATTACCAGGAGGTTTATGTACACTTGATTATCTCTCAATGAGTAACAGAAACGGACAATGTATTGCAAGGATAATAACACAATAACAATACTTCCACAATCTATAACTAAAGATCTTGATTAGTATTTGTATCGTGGCGGGTCGGAACCTCCAGTCGGAGAGGAAGACAGCAGCATTGGTATATAGCTATCTGTGCTCACACTGCACAATGCTAATCCTCACAGCCACTAGTTGCACTTTAACTAAGCTCAGCTTGATCCGGAGTCTATGCCAAAGGTGTTTGAAAGGAAAGGCCCGTTCTGACAACAAGATCTTGAATGTGGAGCAAACTCGCTGCACTGACTCTATGAATACAAGGGGGAAAAGCCTTGGCTAATCCTAAGGTCGGCCGAGATGGCCATTTTGTAGCTGAAACCTGGAAGCATGGCTTGCAACGTTGCAAAACCAGCTTCTGGCGGGGTGTGGCATTGGGCTGTGCATGTCATGGACTACTCAACACTCCCGTCACGACATGAACTAAACTGGGCTGGAGGAATATTTGCTGTGAATGTCTTGTCATTAAAACTACAAATATGAAACGTCCATAAGAAAACTTGAGATGACGAGATAGATGTAGACGTAGATTGATAGATGTATGATCATGGATATAGACGACGGGTTTGTTGTGGGACACATCAACTGCTTGCTCATCTCATTTGCCTTGCTTGCGTGATTTTTGTCTCAGTATTAGGCTTGCGAGGGGGCAGGAACCTTGATCGCTTACAGAGGACATATTATCAGGGGGGCATTCTCGCGGGTGAGGACCAAGACAGCTGCTGTTGTTCTAGTGTGCGCTGTTGTTGTTGTTTGTTTGTGAAGTGATCTTGTCGGTGTATGGTTAGAGTTTACACACACACTCACACACACACACACACACACACACACACACACACACACACACACACACACACACACACACACACACACACACACACACACACACACACACACACACACACACATATACACACATGCACACATACACACACGTACACACACACACACACACACACACACACACACACACACACACACACACACACACACACACACACACACACAAACAAAACACACGTATATGTGAGCATGCATGCACCAACATACACACACAGACACTGGGATCTGAAAAGTAGGGTTGAATGACTGAATACATAAATGGCCTACAGATCAGGTGAAGATAAAAAAGCATGGTTTTGTGCGGTTGATTAGATAAGGGCGACTTTTGTGTGTGTGTGTGTGTGTGTGTGTGTGTGTGTGTGTGTGTGTGTGTGTGTGTGTGTGTGTGTGTGTGTGTGTGTGTGTGTGCGTGTGTATGCAGGTGTGCAAGTGAGTTTGTGTGTGTGTGTGTGTTTGTGTGTGTGTCTGTGTCTTCGTCGTGTGTGATTGAGTGTATGCTTGTGTGTAACGATGGAATTTAAGCTCTTCAAACATTAGGAGTTCTTTGCTTGGAAACCATAAATCTCCAAAAGATTGATGGACACAGTTTTTCCAGTGCAGGACTCATTTGTGTTTTAAAGAAACACAGATGCAGCAGTCGATATAACTACTATTTCTACAAAATCAACAACACTTTTAATGTTAGAATTGTGCAGCAAATACCAATGTAAACACCAATGGACAAAATGGAAACAGAAACTTTCCTGGTCAGGCTATATTAATTACCAAAAAACACGTTCCTCTTCACGCTGCATTCCCCATCGCCGGAACTACGATCCATTACTTACTTAACTTGCTTCACAGTTAGAAACATAGTCAGTAATATATATATGACTAATAGAACTGCTCCCTTCTCCAGGGAACCGTGGGGAAGTCAATCACCTCAACGCCTTTGTTTGTCCATCTCTCTAGGGCCCGTTGCTCTGCCCAAAGGCAACGCGCTGGGCCTGCCCTTCCAGAAGGACTCCCTGCTGGGCATGGTGTCCAACCCCACCGAGGTGTTCTGCTCCGTGCCCGGCCGCCTCTCCCTGCTCAGCTCCACCTCCAAGTACAAGGTGACCGTGGCCGAGGTGCAGCGCCGCCTCTCGCCCCCAGAGTGCCTCAACGCCTCGCTGCTCGGGGGAGTCCTGCGCAGGTCAGAGTTCAAACTCACTGTCTCACTCACTGACACATGTGTGGTTGTTGTTATTGCTGTTGTTGTTGTTGTTGTTGTGGCTGAGATGAGCCATTCAGCCCACCGTCCTTGGAGAGAATAATCTCAGCCATTCGTTCATCGTGTCCTTTCCCTCGAATGGAAACACGTTGGGAACAAATGTTCGAAAAAACATGTTTTCTTTCTCTTGACCAACCTAGTTGGTTTGATGTTGTTGTATAAATATTTGGTTGTAATGACAATGATTGTTCTGTAGTTGTAGATACAGATTGACTAAAGTAATAATGGCAAAAACTGGTTCTGTAATTTGAAGGAACATTGCTAGCAACAACAGCTTTGCTAGAAGTGTTGTTTAGTTACTGTTAATGGTAAATTAATAGTCCAAATTGGAGTTAAACTCTGTTATATTAGTGATCAGATCTAAATGATGAGTACAATTTTTTTTTTGCTGTTCTGTACACTTTATTTCAATGTAGTTGGGGAAAATGATTTTTTCACTTAAAGCATAGTGTAGCTTATCTTCTCTGGCTCATCACTTTTGTCTGTGGCAATTCGCAACGTACTTTTGTATGTTCTGCAATTTTGTCTCTCCTTGTATTCTTTTGGGATGGCTTGTTTACATCAAAGCAGCGCTGCATCAAGCCGGGGAGGGCTTTTTCTGCTGTGTACTTTCATTCTGTTTTGGTGTCGGGTGAGGCTGGCCCGTCCTCACGGGGGGTTCAGAGGTTCTTATTGTGCTGGGAGTGCAGGTTTGACACTTCCCATGTGTTTCCTTCTGAAAAATCTGTAAAAAATAGTGACACGCACATGAGCACACACACACACGCAGACACAGACACACACACTGACACAAATCGGGGTAGTTTTAATGTAGGTCATCGCAGTGGGGTGTGTGGGTAGCAGAGAGGGGGGGGAAAGAGAAAAGGGTGTTAGTGTGTGTGCGTGTGTGTGTGTGTGTGTGTGTGTGTGTGTGTGTGTGTGTGTGTTTTGGCCCCCCCCAGAAGATGCTCCCTCTGTCCCCCACCACGACGACAGTGGTGGGGGGGGTCGGGGGATAGCGGTGTCAGTCATGCGGAAAACAAAATAAGTAACGGCAAGAAGGGATTTCCAGTGTTCCAGTATGTGCACGCGCAATCACGTGTGTGTGTGGCTGTGCGTGTGTGTGTGTGGCTGTGTGTGTGCGTGGCTGTGCGTGTCTGTGTGTGTCAGCGGCGAAGAGTTTGTTTGCATTAGATTTATATGGTTTCTTAAATGTATGATGCGCGTTCCTTCAGGGCTGAAGGCTCTGGGCGAGGCTCTGCCCCAGTGATTCTAAGCACAATACACGCAGGAGATTGGACTGATAGCTGGGAGTGGTAGTGACTCCCTTTATCTCTTTATCTCTCTGCCAGAAACTGCACTGACAAACTGTTTGTGTATCTATCTATCTATCTTTGTGTTTTTTTTTTAATAATCAATCTGTCTTTCTGTCTTTCTATCTATGTGTCTGACTTTCAGTATATTTGTCCGTCCTATTGTCTGTCTATCTGTCTGTAGCACTTTATAATAACTGTGCAGCATTAAGAAACTTTTAGTAAATAGTGAATTTATCATTTATAAAGCATTGTAAACCTTAAATTGATTATTTAAAAACGATTTACAATGTGTTAATAAAGACAGACTTTGTAAACAATTAATAATGCTGCAATTCAGATTTGTTGAGGTAGTAAGAAAGCATTTGGAATTTTTTTTAGCCCTAAATTGAGGATTATCTATGACTTACTTCTTGTTACTACTTTTTATCTGGTAATGCTGCAATGGTACCTGACGCAGTTCCAGTTTTTAAATCATGATACGCTTAGTGAGGCACCTCACTTTAATTGAGCTTCCACAAAAGTCTTACATGAAGCTTTCTAAGTACCTCAATTGATTAATTCCCCTGTTAAATGTAAATTATAAATGCTTGTTAAGGTACAGATAATCCTCACTTGAGGTTACCTCACACAAAAGTAGTTAACTAATGCTTTCTAACTCTGTGAACAAATCATGAATGGCAGCATTTTCAAGTGTTTATTGAGCATCATTATGTAAAACTTCCTAAATAATGTGTTAACCATCAGATTACACCTTAAAAGCAAACTTATTAACGATTATCTCATTACCTGAATAATATTTTTTTTAACGCTTATGAAATGCTTCCGACTGAGTATTAACGTATGAACAATGCTTTGTAAATAATGAAAAGCTTAAAAGTTGCAGTTATTCTACAATGCTACCCCTCTGTCTGTCCATCTGTCTGCCTCTCCGTCTGTCTGTCCATCTATCCGTCTCTGTCCATCTTATAATGACTAGCTCTCTGTAATAAAAATTAATCCTTATCAATCACTGAACAGCATGTTGTCTTCCTCCTCTTCTTCCATCTCTGCAGGGCCAAGTCAAAGAACGGAGGGCGTTCTCTGAGGGAGAAGCTGGACAAGATTGGCCTCAACCTGCCAGCCGGCCGGAGGAAAGCAGCCAACGTGACCCTGCTCACCGCACTAGTCGAAGGTACGGGGACCAGCGCTCTGCTCTCTGTTGTTGGAATGCTGCCCGCTGCACTGTTGTTGAACTGGGCCAACATCACTTGTGCAGGGACCTTTTATTATTTTCCGTTGCATGATTCACACTTAAAAGTGCATCGGGACTGGGCTTTAAGTTCCTTTGGTATCAGCTGTATCCATGGAGATTCCCGTGAGTCACGTTGTTTTGAGTCACGGTGGATCGGGCTGCACTTTGAAGGCGTGGTGCTGGGTGCTTCTTGTCTTTGACTATCGAAGACAGTGCTTGCATAACGGCGTGTGACTCGCTGCGGGGCGTTCTGCTTTATTCTACTCTGCGGAAGGCCTACCAGGAGGAAGAGCTTAGAGCAAATAGTGTTTTTTGCTTAGCAACGAAGCCAAGTTTTGAACATGAACATTTCAGGGTAATACAGCCTACCTGAGGAGTGGGGAGTGAGGAGTGTGTGAGTCACTTGATTAAAAAGGGCCTCCAATTTGACTTTGTTCATAAAATATGTCCCGGGTTGTTCGCACAGTACAGCACAATATAGCGGGGACGTTTGACGTAACACCACGTCTGTTAGCCGCCAACAACGGGGGAAGCTTCGTCGCAGCTCCACTGCACATCGGCTCGGTGGTAATATCACTTTAATCACGGCCACCTGCCCTCGGGCTCAACATGAATATTCCCTCTTCCCCTATGCATGTCTAATCTTCATAAAACGGACCGATGGTTCTGAGCAGGAGAATGACTCGGGGCCCATATTATTTAGAGACCTTTAAAGCTGTATTAAGGCTTGTTATCTGGCGTAGGACTTGGCCGAGAGGCTGTGCTGACCTTAAAGCTTGTGCGGCTGCGGTCCAGCCAGTGATGCACACACGTCCATCAATACGCCATGCAGATGCCGAGGGCAGCCTTTGCATTTATTCGCATAAGCCTATTATGACCGTGCAAGTGAAGTCGCACCACAGCTTGTTGGGGGGAGAGGGGGGGCGGGGGGGGGGGGATACATATTCATCTCACAAGCAGCAGACCCCCCTCCCCACCAACCACCACTCTCCCTTGAGCTAGAGTGTTGAGAACAGCTGATTAAAGTGTGTTGCTCAACTGCTTCTCTTGATGTGCATGAATGCCGCCTTATGAATGTGTGCTTGTGTGTTTGTGGTTGGTTGTGTGTGAGTTTGGGTGTGTGTGTGTGCGTGTGTGCGTTTGTCTGGTGTGTGTGTGTGTGTGTGTGTGTGTGTGTGTGTGTGTGTGTGTAGGGGTTGATGTGTGCATTTGGGTGGACATCAAAATAGCCTTGCTATGTACTGTTGTACTGCACCCAAATGAATGACATCGGTATTTTGTCTGCGTTGTTGCCAGGCACTTGGCTCTCCTCTTCATAGCTTATGGTCAGGTTCTGTATAATTACTCTCAGTTTATTCATGTGTTCATTCATTAATTCAGTCACACATCCGGTCATATGTAGTCTTCTTAATTATTTTTTTCCGGCATCAGCTGTGGTTTCCCACAAGTTTCCTTCACTGTGCAGAACTCACTGTTGATCTAGAAACAATTGAGCTTGCAGAAGTACATTTATCTTTTCTGAGGTTTGTTTTATCTCTCTGTGTTTGAACGCATTTTCTCAATTCTCATCGGTCCTTTTTTTCATTAGGTGAAGCTGTTCATCTCGCAAGAGACTTTGGATACGTGTGTGAGACGGAGTTCCCGGCAAAAGCCATAGCTGATTATCTGGGCAGACCTCATGTGGAGCGTAACGAAGTCAACTCTCGCAAAAACATGCTCCTCGCAGCCAAGTAAGTTTCCAGCTCTCAGTAACTCTACAAACGAAATGCCTGCATCTTTTGCTTATAGCAACAAAAAAGTATATAATGATCACAATAATCAAGCAAACATGCAGATTGATATGCTTTGGAGTCATCTGCATATTCAATCCACCTTCTAACTATTGTTTTGTGAACGTTTTTTGGTTTCATGATTTTAAAACCCAGTTTGCGTCTCAGCCTCATACTGTGCTGTTTTGACCCCCTCTCTCAGGCAGATCTGCAAGGAGTTCACCGACCTGCTGACCCAAGACCGCTCACCCCTCGGCAACTCTCGGCCGGCCCCTATCCTGGAGCCGGGCATCCAGGGCTGCCTGACCCACTTCAGCCTCATCACCCATGGCTTCGGCTCGCCCGCCATCTGCGCCGCCATGACCTCGCTGCAGAACTACCTGAACGAGGCCCTGAAGCAGGTGGACAAGATGTACCTGAGCTCCGGCAGCGACACCCAGGGATCCTCCGACAGCGGCGGCAAATCCACCGACAAAATGGAGAAGCACAGGAAATGAGAGAACCTCCAGGCAAAGAGAATCCTCCCTCTCTTTCCCTCTCTCTCTTTCTCTCTGTCTCTCGCTGTCTTGCCCCCAGAAAAAAAGAAATAAGAGGAGATTAAATCGACTCTTACCTAATACTTTCTTGGTCCCTGCCCTGTCTGGACGATTGAAAACAAAAAAATAACATGTTCCCCATATAGTATTGTTTTTGGGTTGGTCCTTTTTTGTGGTTTTATGAAAACAGCTTTTTTTGAGTATTGGAGTGTCATCCTTTTGAGTTCACGCTGTGTTCAAACCGAGTCATTTTAGTGAGGCGACTGGTGCTGAACGGTTCGCGGACTTCCTGCTTCCTGTTTAGAGTTTAAACCAACCCAAACCACCATAAAAAGAAAAACTAAAAAGATACACAGACTTTACACATCCAAGGAAAGAGGAAAACAGTGGCTGTGCGGCCGGGACACTGACGCCACAGACATAAGAACGGGGTTATGCTGACCAAAGGAGGGAGAAAAAAGAGAGAGAGAGAGAGAGAGAGAGAGAGAGAGAGAGAGAGAGAGAGAGAGAGAGAGAGAGAGAGAGAGAATGCAGACTTTGTCGTTGTCTTTCTTCTCCCTAGAGGAAACCATTTCTTTTGAGGAGTCACCATGTCGGCCATGTCTGTGAATTCCTCTATGCATCCCCCCAGTCTCCGCCTTCTCCCCCCTGTCTCCCACCACTGCTCACCCTGTCTGGAGGCAAATCCACTGATTTCCTGTGTGTCTTCCGCAGTGGTCGGATCCCACTGGATTTTCAAAAAAGACTCCTTTTATATGGGAAAAAACCAGAGATGAAAATCTGATTAGTTTTTGCTCTTTTTTTTTTTCCTTAAAAAAATACAAAGACTCTGAAACGGGTCCAGTGTTATTGTGAGTCGTCATTGGGAGTCCGCTCGGATATCGCTTTTGTAGGCTTTAATAAAAGTTATGGAGTTAATGACATGTTCGTCTGCCTCTTACTGTCGGTCATGGTATGATATAAGGAGAGAAGAATGTGAGCCCTTTCAGTGTTTATTTGATTTCTAAAGCATAGCAATAGTTTTATTTTTACTTAATCATGAAACCTCTTTGTAAGACTGCATAGACGTTGGGTGTGCTACCATGTTAGGTATCCCTTAGTACTGAACACTTCCATGTTGTATATCCAACAACCACAAGCCAATTCAATCCTTCCAGCATGTATGTTGTGAGAATGTTTGTGTAAATGTAAATATTCCTTTCTTTTGGAGAAAAAAAGTGTTTTTTAATTCAATATTGAAAAACAAACATAGGATTTTATCCATTGTCTTTCCTGAATGTAAATACTTTCTAATTTATGTTGTAATTTAATGGGTTGTGTAAATACTGGTTTCATTTGGGTGTCTGGCTTCACTTTTTATGATGTGTTCAACTTTTATAAATGGGTTAGTTTTTTATCACGTCAAGATTAGAAAGTGGGTATTATATGCTTTTTTGAAAATGTGTAAGAAAAAAAACATTTTAAATATAACAGGAAAAAAAACGAATAAAAGACCCAACCCTGATTGTGTGATTCTGGGAATTTTTGAATTTGTTTTACACCCATACACACGTGCAGACACACACACCACCTCCACACACACACCAGCCCACACACACCCACACAAAGACACACACACATACATATAAACCACGCACACACACACACACACACACACACACACACACACACACACACACACACACACACACACACACACACACACACACACACACACACACACACACACACACACACACACACACACACACACGCATTAACACATCCAGACTCGAGCCCAAAAATCGTGCATTGCCCTTCCCTTTGCTATTGGCTTGGAGAAGAGCTGTGTAATCCTTTTGTTAGCAGCGCTTCACAGATGACCATCATGTGTTGGAAGATCTTCCTATTAATACCAGGCGTGGAAACAGTGGCCTCCATTATCTGCTCTTTCTTCAGCTGAGAGGCCAAAAACGGGTCAAGTGATTTGAGCCATGCCGCTGAGTTGCAAACAAAAGCAAAGAAAAATAAACATATTTCATGTTCTGTATTCATGGATATACTTTTCATGGCCAAGGCTTCCTATTTTGTGTTGGTCCTTTACGGTTACCTGTGCGTGTCCTCTCAACAGGTGTATTCTAGCATGTTATTAATTCCCCCCCCCTCAACACACACACACAAGCACACACATCTGACGTCAAGAGTGTAAGGTCACATGCTGCATTTTCGCAGCCCGCAAAGGTCAAGAGCTTTGATGTGCCAGCGAGAATAGAGACGGTTACACAATTTGGATGGACTTAACATGTCAGGCAAGATTGCTTAATCACCACTTGTGAAGCCCATCCCTGCTAATGCTGTGCACCTTTCTTTGTTTGTGTTTGAGGAACTCACAACAGAAGCTCTTTATGCAGCTCTTTCCACTCCAACTGCTGGAGTCCCCGACACGTAAGTGCATGTTCACGCTGGGACACAGAACTGAGATTCTGGGGGGGTGGGGGGGGGGGGTTAATTAAAAGCTGCTCAGTATATACACGGCATTCACAAGACCAGTATAAAGTTCCACTGTACTTAGAACATAACACACATATTGTGTTGATGTGCCAAAATGTCAGCACATACATCCGATGATACTCAAATGATACTCAAGCCCTTTCATCTCTCTTAGTCCCCCCAGACGCAGCGCTAGTGTCCACCAGAGACCCAGGTTTGCCTCTGTTAGGAGAAGGAGCGGAAGGAGGAGGAGGAGGAGGTGGAGGCGGAGGAGGAGGAGGAGGAGGAGGAGGAGGTGGAGGCGGAGGAGGAGGAGGAGGAGGAGGAGGAGGAGGAGGAGGAGGAGGTGGAGGAGGAGGTGGAGGAGGTGGAGGAGGAGGTGGAGGAGGAGGAGGCGGAGGCGGAGGAGGAGGAGGAGGAGGAGGAGGAGGAGGAGGAGGAGGTGGAGGCGGAGGAGGAGGCGGAGGAGGAGGAGGAGGTGGCGGAAGCACCTGCATCTGAGTGGAGTGTGTCATACTCAGGTAGTTTTGGTAGCTCCCCCACCCCCACCACCCCAGCTCTGCAGAACCTGTCTAACCAGACCTGTGAGGGTTTATGGTGTGTTGCACCGCGGCCAGCGGTTAGCCCTAACTGCCTTCGCTTGCTCAGCCTTAGCTCACAGGGTGCTGAGAGAGGAGATAATAGGGGGAGGAGCAGGAGGTGAGGGAGGGAGAGGAGGAGGAGGAGGAGGTGCAGGAGGAGGTGACAAGACAAGGTGGAGTTGGACGAGGGAGGAGGGGGGTGGGCGAGGAGGAAGTGGACGAAGACTGAGGGGAGGTGGTGACAAGATAAGGTGTTGTCGTGCAGGTGGAGGTATCAGGAGGCGCGAGGTGGGGAAGAGAAGTGAGAGGGACGAGCCTTTGATGACCGGTTGGACGCGGTTGAGACACAGAGCTTCTGCGTCTGTGACATTTTGTCTGAAGTCATTGACGTTCCTTACTGTTGTTTGTTTGTCTCGCTCTCCCTCTCTCTCTCTCTCTCTCTCTCCGACGGCCACCTATCGTGTCAGTGTGTGTCACTCCGTAGCAGTGCTTTGTGATGAACCTGTAGCCGTGAGCGGATTCTGTTTTAACTTCCACATTTCTTACTGTCTGCAGATAGGATCCCTTCGAGCTAGGTTTGGTCTTTCGTATGGTCATCTTGACTGAGTTAACGTTTAAATCAAGCACCTCACTTCCTCAGCGGTGCGTCGGAAGTAAAAATATATACCAAGTTAACACTAAGCCCAAATTTAAATATTATCCGTAAAGTATAATAATGCTGTTCACATTGATTGTAATGCCCTGCACTGATACCCACGTCTGGTTTCGCTAATAAGTCCTTAATACCCCTGAAGAGTGATGGGCGCGATGGTGATCCAGTTTTTCCGGTTTCACCTCAGAATGAATGCAACGGAGTGCCTAATATGCACTTGCAAGTCACTGTAGGGAATTTGACTTTGCAGCTCACAATGAGTATGTAAGTATCCAGTATCTACTGCAGCTTAAGTGTGAGTGGTGAAACAGGGCTTTAGTGTACTAAAGCTCCAACTTTAAAGGTCATGTTCCCATTCATGAAACAACTACGCAAGATTACTATGATACTGTCCTTTATTTTCCTGTAACATACTCCTAACAGCCACCATACTGAAAATGTGGAGCAGATCAGACACCTACACTCACACAGATACACATACGCAGACACACACAAATGCACACAAACACACACAGGTTTCTCTCTCTCAATGGTGGGACCTCGTGAGTCACCACTTCTCGCTAGACACGCCTAATAAATCAAAAAAAAAAAGACAAAAATATTACATTCGAATGCAGGCTTCGACTTGCTCTGCTTACTGATTTTTTTTAAACAAATCTTATACTTTCATTTATTATTATTATTTTTTATATCTGACATGCTAATACATCATATACATATCATCTTTTGATGTCATGGTGTTGCCCTAGGCGACTTGTCATCTCTGGATCCTGGAGCTGGCATCCTCTGTGGTTCCTGCTCTGACTGCCTCCGTGACCATCCTACGGAGGTCAGAGAGGGTCACATGACGCAGATGTGACAACATCCAAACGGTGTGTTTTTACTTTGCTTCATTAGTAGAAGGTTGTTTAGGAACACATGAAGGAAATCGACCACCTGGCAGATGAAGCAGAAACCAATACATACATACATACATTAGGCATACATGCAAACATACATATATACATATAATAATAATAATAATAATACATTTCATTTAGAGGCGCCTTTCAAGACACCCAAGGTCACCTTACAGAGCATATGTACAAACATACATATAAACATACATAAATACATACTGTACATAAATTCATACGGACATAATACATACCTACATGCATACTGTATATATATATTTACATTAATACATTCATACAACCAAACATAATTACACACTGTACATAGATAAATATAAACAAACAAACATACATACATATAATCATACAGACATACACATACAAACAAACATACAAACAAACATACATACACAGTGTCCACACACACTAACACACACACAAACACACAAGCAGTCCAGAACAACCATAGTGTTCATGCTGTACATCCAATACGTATGCCATGTACTGCCATGTTCCCAGGTATTTAGCTCATTTTCGCCCAGGCCATTTAGCTCACTTCCTTTCAACAAATGCCTCCTCAATCTGGTGCACATTAGTGCTCATTTGCAGTTTCTCTAATCGTTGCTTGCCGCGCTACTCGCCGCTGAAACCACTTTATGAGTAAGGACGCGGTCTCCACATCCCATGTCACAAGTCACAAGTCATGTTCATTACAGTGGTTTCTTGTGCAGCAGCAGCAACCAGACGTTGAGGCATCCCCTGCAATGCTAGAATTGAGAAGACGAACAAAAGGGATGAAAATATGACGTGAGATTACTTTTAAAGTTTTATTGATGTTTTTACGGAGAATTTATTGAGAGACACCGGAACGCTGTTCAAGAGGCTGCCACCTTTCTGTGTGTGTGTGTGTGTGTATGTTTGCGTGTGTGTGTGCTCATGGAAGGATCAACGAGGGCGCCGACATTATGAAGAGTAGGTAGGAGCCTAAAGTAGGAAGTGGAAAAGAGTGGAGGGTAAACACAAACAGTGGGCCGGGGGGGGGTGGAGGGGGGTCGTGGGGCAATTGGTTAGGGGGGAGGGGGGTGGGTATGGTGGGGTCTTGAGCCTAATCCCTGTGGAAAATGTGGAAGAAATTAATCTAAATTACAAGGACGAAGCTAGTCTGGGGCTGAGGCTGTGTTTGTGTGTGTGTGTGTGTGTGTGTGTGTGCACGTGTATGTGTGTGCACGTGCGTGTGTGTTTGTGTGTGTATATACGTGTGTGTGTGTGTGTATGTGTGTCTATGCGTGTGTGTGTGTTTGTCTGTGTGCGTGTAGGTGTGGTTGTGTGTGCATGTTAATATGTGTGTGTGAGGGTGTGTGTGTGTCTGTGTGTGTCTCTGCATGTCTCTGCATGTTAATATGTGTGTGAGGGTGTGTGTGTGTGTGTGTGTGAGTGCTGTGTGGGGGGGGGACACTGAGGGATAAGGGACTGTACTTGGCGGGGTTGGTTGGATGGAGGAGAGACTGGACGAGGCGCGAGAGGAGAGGGAACCACTGGGGCAGTGGGACTCGCTGCTATTGGTCCTTCTCTCTCTC
>NC_082394.1:12234879-12255212 GCF_031168955.1 Gadus macrocephalus
TGCTAATTAGAATGCTTCATGATTTCTACAAAGTCCACCACCTTTCCTGGGTGAAACTGACATAGACGGCACGTAATTTTTTTTAATTTCCCCCATTTACCGTCCTTTTGTTCTTGCCGAATGGAAACACTGCATATTTAAAACAATAAAACCCACTCATCCATGATTCAAAGGACTCTTGTAGTTGGCCTCTATAAAATCAATTTGCTCTCGGGAGTCCCGGGTCAAAGGAGTGGCATCTGCCTATACATGTCCGTGAGATTGCAGGACACACTGTGCTGCAGGTCTGATGTAAGAGGTGGAGATAAGGGTGGAGGCACAATAAGCCCTGGCGCTGCCATTCATGATGGCGAGAGCTGAAACAGCAGCACTTTGGCACATCCTTTTTAATTCATAAAGAGTATAGGTTAGGATATATTACAAATGCACGTGTGTGTGGAGCATTAAACGTTGAATCGATAATCACCAGATGTGGATTTAACCTATGTATACATCATTGTAATTGGACAACAGAGGCAAAAGCTGACAGTAGCTTTTTTTTTCTATTTGCCAGTTGGTGTCGTTATCGTTTTACGTCTTACACAGACGTACCAATAAAAATAACACAACATTAGTACAATATTGCAAGCGCCCTTAAAATTATCCAAACCAGGAAAAACTCCATATCTATCATAGAAAAAACAACATACATTATCAATCAGATCTGTTCCTGCAACAAAAAAATCACAAAAGTTGGACCATTTATTTAGGATTCCTGTTCAGAATTGGAACAAATAGGACCAGTGAGTGGTCCAGGATTTCTGCCATTTGTTTGGCTGCAAAGCTGAGAAAGAACCTAGTTGATGTTGAATTTATTCAACAACAAACGTACAACGCATTACTATTTTATTGGAACAGAACCGAGCCTGACGGGCCCCTTTAATATACCAGGAGCTGCATTTATGCATAGATTAAACACACACACCATTCTAAAGATCCCCTACACATGCCTTCAGTTTGACATGCAGCACTCAGGGAGATGTACTAGTGTGCCAAAGGCAACTCAAAATACAGAAAAAGTCCATCAACCCAAGTTAAATTAGCCTCCTCAACCCAAAGTAGAAATAATGTAATATATGCATGTCTTGTATAACCTTGTTTCTGAATCATATTGCCGCGTTTCAATGTACTTGAAAAGGCTTATGAAAGGCCAAGTGAGAAAAAAAAAAATACCCACCGTGTGTCAATGAAGTATTGTTGCATTGTTGTATACATAATTGCATGAGCAGCATCTACACATACTCTTATCCTTTATTCATAAATCCCTGCATAGCATGACTCAAGGCTAACCTTCGTATTTTTCTATGGGGGTGCACTCGAGTTGACTTGCCTGGCCTGGCTTTGCGTCCTCACAGATGGAGGCCTCGTATGGATAGGCCAGCTCTGGGGGGTTGTCGTTCACGTCCAGGATACGGATGCTCACCGCTGAATGGGACACCATGGCCTGGTTATCTGGGGGAGAGAAACACACAGGCTTTTAATACTGCGTATATATACTGTATATTCATAGAGACAGCATCAAGGGAGGAATGTAGGTTGGCTGCACTGCCTTTATATGTCTTGCCCCCTTTGTTTGCTCGTTTCATGCGCTTGTTTGTTTGTTTGGTTGTCTGTTGAATACACATAATATGAATATTTGATATAGCAGTCGCATTCTTTTTTTTTTGTTCTTTGTGTTTGTCCGAACCCTAAAATACAGAACAACAGAATGATAATGCAGTGATATAACGACTTCTAATAGGCAATGTCTCTTTAGGAATTATACATACGCAACAAACAGTACAAAAACTTGGCTAATGATGGCTCTCAATCTTTACAATGTTATTTTACCAAGATCCCAAGACCTCAATGGTTCCAGATGCTGTTCTTATCTAATGTGTTGAAAAAAATAACAAACACCAATAAAATTACATCCTACAAGATGGGGCCATTATGGTGACGAGATAAAAAGGTACACGAGGGAGAGAGAGAACCGAGAGAGAGAGAACAGAGAGAGAGAGAGAGAGAGAGAGAGAGAGAGAGAGAGAGAGAGAGAGAGAGAGAGAGAGAGAGAGAGAGAGAGAGAGAGAGAGAGAGAGAGAGAGAGAGAGAGAGAGTGAGAGTGGATTGTGCGCTGTAGCTGTAAAAGCTGGCGTATTTTAATATAATGCCTTTTCAAATTACCCCCATTATCTCAATAACACTTTGTAGCACCAGTGAGTGACAAGGAAAAGGGCCCCAAATAGTCCATGTTGGTTTCCAGGGCCACGATAACCAATCACAGGGACAATGAAGTGCAACACGCACATCCTGCTTCGATGATGATGATGATGATGATGATGATGATGATGATGAGGATGATGAAAAATCATCCTCATCATTATTACGCCTGATATTTTTTGGAACCGGAAAGCGTAATTATAAATCATCGCGAGTTAAACACTAACGGGGGGCTCTCACGGGGCTCTGTATGAAGGGGCCTGGGTATTGACGAGGTGGGAGGCGAGGGGAATTACATAATTAGGACAATCAAAACCCACTTCAGCCACTTCACCAAGTCCACTTGTGCTCGAATCTTTACTCCCCATTCTTAAACATGTCATTATGTCTGATTGTGTTTTCATTAGGGCTGCTGAAATGCCATGCAGAAATACCACACGGCAACAGCTGCCACTTGTTCAGAGAGCCGGGGACGGGAAGAAAAGTGGAAGACGGGCATGGAGGGCCCACGTGATTGGAGGAGAGATGGAGACGGAGATACAAGAGGGAGAGAGAGAGAGAGGGAGAGTGGGGGAGACAGCCAGGATAACTAATCAAGTGAGTCATTCCTGTTATACTTCCTCGCTACTATTAAAGGTCCACTGGGAAAAATTGAGGTGACCGCTAGAGGTGACCCCTCCCTTTGCAAAAACGACAGTGGTCTTTCCTGGCCTGTATTGTGTGAGGGGCCAGTAGTTACGTCCATTAAGGCACTCGTGTCTGCAACAATATCAGGTAGCCAAGTGTCCAAGTGAGTATTTTATACATTTATGAATTGTATTATGTTATTTAGTCTTCAAATGTTCCAACTATATGTCAAGTATGGCAGATTTTACACATTGAACCTGATCATTTGTTGCATTTTTTTAGTCACCATGGACACTGTACATGTTGTAGGACAAGGTATGCAGAGGTATTCATAGACTTATAATTATCGCTAATTATGGGTCTTGTTACATGCATTGATCATGCATCTCTATAGCAGTCGGTGCCACAAGCCATTGTTTACTTGCAATGCGGTGCGGAATATTGGTTGCGTTTGATTACATGACTGCAGTTGTATCGCTAGTTTCGTTTTGTATACCGAGTCAGAACTGTTTGTTATGGAAGAGGAAAACAACCTAAAAAACGAACGTTGTGTAACCCGGAACAATATATATTAAAGAACGCACACCTATGCACACAATCTGCCATTTGCTACACTATTTTACGGTCTGTGCAGCAGTACCACTAACAAAACCTATATTAATAACACCACAGTGGGTGTGTGTGTGAAGATGTGTGGAGCTGCAGGCCAGCAGTTGATTTTGTTGTCCGAGAGAGTTAAGCTTCTTGGATACAGAGTTTAACGCCACGGTGTGCATGTATGTAGTTGTAAAGGGTCAAACTAAGGTAAGGAAAACACCACTACTCTCATTTTCAGGGGATTATACACCCATTAAAACATGTATCTAATTTCTGCCAAGTCTTTTCCCATTGATGCCACTACAATTCTACACACTGGACCTTTCACAGCCGGTACTGACATTGTCAGGTTGATGCTGATGCTGTGAACGGAAACATTCTGAGAAGGTCAGTGAATCAAATGCTGCCTCCGTCATTTAGCTAAAACACATTAGGAAGGTGTTTGTTTTTTTTGTTGCCTGTGGACACAAGATGGCAGGCTGATGACATACAGACTGATGAACAGAAGGACTGACAGACTGACTGACCCACACACAAACACACACACACACACAGATGACCAAATACAGGACCAGAGTCAATGATAGTCAAGACATTGAGAAGGTCAAATTTCCCTTCTATGTTTCCCCATGCCGTGGCTACAGAGAATGTGGTTTCTTTAGATGAGCAGCATAATCCTCTTATCAGTGACGGATTTTAATTGACAACGTTAAAACAAATGGACAGTCAATTCAACCACCAATGCAGGATATCAGCCCCCCCTTCCTCTACCTCACACCACACACCCACACCCTCGGAATGAAAAGCAGAAGTCATCCAGCAGTAGAATTCTTCCCATTCCTCAATCGAATAATTAAAAACAGATGAACAGAACCCCCCCCCCCCCCTCCCCCAACCCCCCCCCCCCCTGCGATGGGGAATAACAGCTATCTAGTAACCATCATAAGTGTCAGTGCTCTAAATCTGTCGTCCGATGCAGAAGAAGGATAAAAGGATTTGGAGAGATTATTCGCGTGCGCTACATCTGTTCGGCACGCGCCAGCTGTTAGGTGTCTTTCAAAGAGCCCCCCCCCCCCCCCCCCCCCATCTCCCAGGGATTGAATTATACTGACACACACAAACCTGGTGCGTGTGCACTACTTTGGTTGCACACAAACGGCTTGCATGTGAAAGCGTGATAATGTGTGTGTGTTTGTGTGCGCGTGTGATAGTGTGTATCGGGGATGTCACACATTAGTGACCAAATGGTTCGGCTCCTTCGCCCCGGGTTAGGGTCTGGCTTAAAATGTCAATTTGGTCAGAGGGGAATAACACTGGCCCTGCCACGGCTGCTTGTGGGACGCAGATGCCACCAGCAAGCCACTAAAACAGATGTTTTGTTAGGGCGGCATAGCTGGAAAATGTTTGGCAAAATGTCACCGATTTCTAGAACAAGTGGCACTTGGAACCGAATGTGTTATTTGGTCATTTTGTAGTGTAAGCGGTCCTAAGAAGTCACTACGCAGCGCTCACCGCACAACGTGACAATGTGTGCAAATAGTTAAAAAAAATACAATTGCGTAACACGGGAGGCGCACGAGAAAACAATCAACAAGCATCACCATGATAGTAAGGGCAAAAGCCCTTGAATGGAACTGTTAATGAATGACCATAATACCTCCGCCTCACTAGGATTAGTGTCAAAGTCAATGAGCTGCACTTTATGGTGTACAGAGTGCCAGACCGAACTCTGGAGAGGCACTCCAGGAGGAATAGGCACTAGAACGACACCGGATCCTATGAATTATGCATTGCGCAGCTTCCAACGGGATGCAAGGAGTAATGCAAGGAGCACAATAAGATCATTTTGGGGAATCCTGTTGTTATTAGGCCTTTGTTTTCCCGGCTCAGCCGTGGCGAGGGCCGATCGAATGGTGGTTCAGGGTCGAGGCATGTGGTCGCGTAATCATCTCTGCCTGTCTTTCACAGTTGATTCTCCCACATACAGACACGCAAACATACGCCCTTTTTTATGTCTCTGGTGTGATCACCCACTCTTTCACTCCTGCCAAGTTGAAATGCAGACTACAAATCAACTTCCTCTTTAATGGGGATCCAGGTTCTGTTCCTTTCCCCTTTTTTTTTTTATATTTGACGGGTCATTTATCTATAAATTAGTGCTGTCAAGCGATTAAAATATCTAATCGCGATTAATCGCATTATTGTCATAGTTAACTCGCAATTAATCGCGATTAATAATTTTTTTTTTTCTAAATATCCCTTGATTTCGTGCTGCTAGCCTTTTAGTGAGATCAGAGAGTGTTGAGAAGGACAGTAATAAAATATATTTGGTAAGATGGATATAAGAAGAGAGACCCGCAGTGAATTCAACCCAGTCCACTTGACATTGGTAGGTGCATTACAGTGGTAGGCCTACCGTAAAACTTCAATAGCCCAGGCTTTTATTTGTTCCAATCACTGATCTTTCGAACAAAAATCTTGCTCAGCAAAGATGGGAAATACTAACATTTATTATTTAAACCAGTATGAATATTCCTACCGTACATAGGCCTATACACATTACCATCGAATAACGCCACACACACACACACACACACACACACACACACACACACACACACACACACACACACACACACACACACACACACACACACACACACACACACACACACACACACACACACACACACACACACACACACACACGCCCGCAACCTCTCACTCACTCAACAGACGCAACACTCACAAACTGTCAACGTCGCAACCAAGTCGATTTTGTCTAGAGGGGAGTAACTGAGTGGCCCCTCCCGAAGTGATACTGCCCAGGTGGGCCTTGAACTGCCATTGGTCAGAAAGACGTAACAGCTAATGACAACATTGAACTCTCGTGCAGGATCGAACAGAGTGACACACAAACACACACACACGTTTAAGGAGTTTTTCACCCGCTCCATATCCTTGCTTGCCCCAACAAGTTTGTGCGGCGTGCTTGTTGTTTTGTTTCGGGTGTTGCTAGATCCGGTATTGTGTTGTAATTTTTCTAACGTGACTAGTTGTTGCTAGACAGCAGGTGAAAAAACGACAACGTTTGCAAGCCAAAAGAGCGTGAATCGCGCGATAAAAAAATTAACTCTGTTAATAACGCGTTAAACTGAAAGCACGACTATAAATATATTTATGTATATACATTTGAAGGCAGATAAGGAAGAAGAAGCTGAAACATGAATAGTAAAAAATTCTGGATTTTGTTTATCAGGTTGAACATAACAGCTCGTTCAGCGGAGTTGATTTTATTCTGTTTTAGCCCCCTGCCTCCAAACTGTTACAGATATAGTCTTCCACACTATTTCTGAATCTTTTCGCCCTCAGGGTGATCCCCCCCCCCCCCCCTCCTCAATCCACCCCCACCCACATGTCTGGGCAAAAAAAATGTGCAGTTTGGCAAGGTGATAGAATACTGGATATCAGTCTGAGGAAATTATATGTCACTCTAACCCTGGCTTATGGGTTCCTATGGAGACTGAAGTCTGTCAGGTAGCAGAATCACCCTAGGAAGTGACGGGGTGGGTAAATGCTACTCCGCTAAAGCGTCGCACTGCAGCTCCCGCTCTGAATATACATAGTAAAGGAAATGAGCACTTAGTGACAACACAGCGTTAGGATAATGTGTTTTCTGTGGGCTGTGTGGCACACAGTGGAGAAATACAGTAATGTGTGTGCATGCATTCTCACATAAACATACATATAAACATACACATACACACTCAATCACACACACAAAAACACGGAAATTGGTTGCGTAACCTGATTTCAATATCCATAATAAGTGTGAATGGTTTTAAGGGGTTGAAAGTTATATTTCATTTCAGAGGTGGAGGTCATTTCCATTTCAGCGGAGTCACATCACATCAATTACGACATATCCAACACCTCGAGAACAAGATGTGATCAGAAAACAGAATTCTGGCTAGGCATGAAATAAACCTGGATTTGTTCACTTTACTCAAGACTCTAGTTTTTGGGTGTTTGCCACTTGGCTGTTTTATAGATCCAGAGTATTACCTTGAAGGATATCTTCGGGATTTTAACCTGGTCCTTATTTTCCCATCATTTTGGGTCGATAGGGGTAAGGCAGATTTTTTTCTTGAAATTGGTCCAAGCATTGAGCAAGAATGCTGCAGCCGTAATCCGGGAAACGGGCTTCATGCAGTGTTATCGTTTGAGCCAACAGCCCCGTCAATGTACATCCTCTAAAATGCTTGGTTTTGCCACTGACAAGCTCAGATTGTTATAATAAGTGTCTGACAACATTATGGAAAGGATCACTGCAGAGACATAAAACTTTTGTCTTGATCCTGGTCTGTTTACTGTTGTGTCTTCAAAGACTCACTCAAGGTAAAGGTCAAGGATTCCCTCTGAAATGTCATTGTGGCAGGAAATGTCCCTATCGTCATTTCAATCTCAACAAAATATTTTAGATGACAGTAAGCTACACTTTCTGTAGTCTGAGATTAAATCTTTTGCCTGCTCCGGCTCATATTCACGTTGCCACTGTTATCTTCTTGTCGCGAGAATTCAGAGCTACTCCCTGAGGGAGACTTGGTAATACGTAGTAACAAACGGACAAAAGGTTGTACTGAACATGTTGGGCCTGTCAGCGGGCAAAAACAAGGCCCTTTAGAGTGCTTTCATTGATGAGGTGCTGGTGCCTCAAAGGATTCGATTGCAGCCTGTTTTGTGGATAACAGCTGCTCGCTCAATGCTGGACAAATAAAAACATAAAATTAATTTATAAAAAAATATAAAATCTAAAGATTGTCTGCATTAGTTGCATAGACGCAACATAATGTGGAAGTACGGTCCAAGGCAAAAACTCAGAAAGCTTTCCTTTAATGGAAGCGTGACGGGATCATCTCACATCTGGGCATGCAGGCCAGCCGAGTATTAACAGCATGCCGATGGATCTTGTTTGACAGTACTACTGCGTTATTGCCCACACTGGACCCCATACAGAAAATGTAAAATTGTGCCAATCAGCATTTGGCATGTTTACAGCATCCCCCCTCCTCCCCCCCACCACCACCAGCTACAAAACCACCAAACACCACCGCTGATGCAAAATTATCCCACCTAGTGATGTGCTCGCCAAATGTCAGTAATGTATTGCTGGACTGAGGGTTCCGTCCCAACCTTTTTGTGCCTTTCAACGATGTCACCCGTTTCATCTGGGATTTGTTGAAGCACCAGCCCCAATGATGATGCTAAATATATTAGTCTGACATAATGTGACACTCATTATTTTTATTTCCTCTTTCCTCATCCCTCTCCTCACTTTCTGCTATGACAACCTTGTGTAGGAGCCAATCCACAAAGAGACGATGAACATAAATAGATGGCAATTTCGATGGAGTTGACCGTTGACTTTATCTCTGATGGCGTTTTCTTCTGAGTCATCACAAGGAGTTTTATCTGTCAAGTACAGCCCCTAAGTGTTTACATTTGCTGTTGGAAAGGCTAGGCAATTAACATTGAAATGCACCCAGGACATAATGCCAAGCTCAGAGAGACTGTGTACAAAAGCTTACTGTGTCTTTTACTGTGTCGTAAAAGTATGCGCAGTTACTCCCGAACAGTAATCATCCAAGCTGTATGTTTATGTATATCGTTTTCCAGAGAAAAATGTTGTTTTGGTTATTGGACTCAATGTGACATTAGAGTACAAAGAAGAAAAATAAAGTAAGGAATTCAGAGATGCTGATGAAAAAGGAAACCTACTCTCGCTTCTCTGCTTATTTTCCGTTTGTGTGGGCAGCTGCTTATCACCAGCCAGATGCAAAGAAATAATACCACAATCTCACTCCCTTTTTAAATGCAGAACAGACTTCATCTTAAAAAACACCTTTCAAAATACCGGCTCTTCTATCTTTTCAAGTGTTCTTCCATTAGTATAGTTATAACTTCCGAGCTCCTACAAGTTATTACATTTTTCACTCTCTTCTCCGTGAAAAGAAAGAAGGTACCTTATTACACCAGCTTCATTTTTAACGTGTACGTGTCTGTCTGTCTGTCTGTCTGTCTGTCTGTCTGTCTGTCTGTCTGTCTGTCTGTCTGTCTGTCTGTCTGTCTGTCTGTCTGTCTGTCTGTCTGTCTGTCTGTCTGTCTGTCTGTCTGTCTGTCTGTCTCTGTCTGTCTGTCTCTGTCTGTGTGTGTGTGTGTGTGTGTGTGTGTGTGTGTGTGTGTGTGTGTGTGTGTGTGTGTGTGTGTGTGTGTGTGTGATTGTGTGTGTACGGAGAGAGCACAGAGATGGAGTTTCTATTTTTCCTGCTAAAGACATAGGGTAGCTTTTATAACCCACCAAAACATTCATCAGCCATAAAAAATAAATAAAAGGATTAACACTAATGCACAGACGTGCATGCGGTGCACACATCTGCCACCCACACGGGATCTCGCCTCAGACGCCATGTATTGTTAATGGAATATTTTGCAGCCTTATAATGAGCAGATGAGGCATCAGAGTTGAACGTAGACTACACACATACAAGTCATAATAATCAGCCGGGTGCTGATTCAATTACGAATCCATACCGAGGACTGAGCTCTCCATCCGTGCGATGACCAGCTTCACGGAGGAGCCATCGTCGCACCCCACCCACCCCACCCACCCCACCCACCGTAGCTAGCCCCCCACGGTGGTTCTTCCTCGAGACGGAGCGCAACGAAGAAGGAGATGACTAAGTGATGGAATGAAAAAAAAAAAGGAGACGTTGATCTGAAGTGGGAAAAGCAGTGTGCATCTGTCTGTCCCCCCTCTCTCATCTCCCCGGGTGAGTGGAAGAGAGAGTTGTGGGAAGAGGAGGGGGGTGCAGCTTATTGGGAGACTAGCTCCTCATCACTAGTGACTGGGGCTCTGAACTGAGCCTGCCAATCTTTTCTGACACGTCATCCACTTTTTCCCCATGTCTTGAATATACTCTTTGAAAAACAATAAGGGATGTAACTTACTTATTTAAGCTATGATTAAATTACATCCTTCTTTTTATTTTAAAAATACATAACATTTTCACATGCTGTAGGACATTATTGGACATAATATGTTCAGCTGCAAACAGCTAAACATATTCTATGCATACATAATAACTTATAACTTAGTATAAATGAGAATACAGAAAGTTGAAATTTGCTTTTTCGTTTATCATGAGCATAATTTTGGATGCATAAGTGTCTGGCAAAGATAGCGTATCTCATTTGAAATTATATGAAGCATGTTCTTCTTTAAACCTGCGAGATGCAACTGTTGTTCAAAAAGTGTTTTTCACACCATTTTCTCAGAGGACCCTCATTTATTCAGAGTGAGCGAAAAAATACAAATTTAATTGAGCCGTGGGTGGATGGGTTACATTATTTCGACTCAAATTTGAATGTAAGTCTGAACAGAAGTGCTTGCTACACTGAAATTGTTCCATGATGCAGGTGTTAATAAACAGGTCCTAATGGGAAGGTCACAACACACTCAGCTGTGACAGGATGCAGCAGTGTTTCCCCTCCGCCGCTGCTGAATTTCTTTTTTTTAACAAGAGGAGAGGAGAGCTTCAGCTTATCTCTTTAAATCACGAATGTTATATTATTTTGCGCTAAGCAAAATAATATAACATTCCGTGCGCTACGGACGCGGGGTGATAGTCACGTGATGTGACCAGACATAAACAACCACAATGACAGAGTAGAACAGCCTACCTGCTTCCACTGCAGCCACTGTGATGTTATGCCAGCCTGCGGCCTCTCTGTCCAGAACCTTGCCCAGCGTGATGGCACCAGATACTTGATCAATGTGGAAGATGGAATCCTGATCCGTGCTCCGATCAATAGAAAACCTGTGAATTAAAAAAAAAACATTTTATTATTTCCTTCAAATGTACACTGTTGTTTTGGCCGCATACATTTTAGTTTGTTTCAGTAAACCCCTATGAAATCAAAGAGAACGAGAGACGGCAGGATGAGATAGAAAAATAAATTATGTCTACAGGCAGTGAAGCATAAAGAAATTTAAAACAACAAATGTTTGTTACTACTACATTGCGGCAAATCATGTGGGTCAAACGTAGCCTGGCTCCGCCCGCCAAGGTACTTCCGCTCAATTTGAATTTCTCTTCAGTACTAGGTCTGGGTCTACGGTATGTTAGTGGCTTTTTCTCTGTCCAATCAGCGCACAGAGGGGGCGGCTGAGATCAATGACGTTAAAGTGAGCTGAGCTCACGTTGACGGACATCTTCACGCACGGTGATTGGTTTGTTTACAGCCTGCGCACAACGTGATTCCCAGCCAAACGTTAGTGTTTATTGGATCTGGTACAGATCCAATAATTTTTTACTTCAACAGACAACCGCCTTCAAGTGAGTTAGCGTTTGTCAATTGAGTAGGTCCAGACCCTCTGTATGAATGAAATGAAGTACGAGAGTCTGGTGGGACCAGGCTAGGTCAAACGTGGGCTGAGATGAAACCCAAAGAATAACACCCACTGCACAAAATTAGCAACAGGTAAAATGTCCCATAAAGGGCATTTCTTGACAATGTGTCCCCAGACCAGTCACCCTCATAACCATGTCCGCAAAGCCAAAAGAACAGTACCAGATTATAGGCAAAACAATTGTGTACTTATTGTGTACTCTTGGAAAAGGAGGGTAGAGTTAGTCAATTATAGAGTTCATAAAGTGAAGACAGCACTTTTTTTGCAATGTGCTGTGAAAAAGCTTCCACGCTAGAATTAGTACAGTATCATTTGTTTGATGAATTCGTTTTCATATTAAAACTGTATCATAACTTAATTTCCAACTTCCCACGCTGCAAAAAAAAAAGCATAGCTTCACTTTCTTTATGCAAAACAATGTCGTTTTGCTCATTATTCACTTTAATTCAATTGCACAAAGAAAAATGTCATCCATACATTGCTGTACTATTTCCCCCACACCTGTGAGCACCCTCAACCCTGTTTGCCTCCTTACATTTGTGTGTGTGCTTGTGGGCTATCTCAACCAAACAGGTTGCGCCACACCACCCTTTTCCCCTCTCTTCTCCCAATAAACATATGCATACCTGTGACACATCAATTAATTATGGGATGCACGTACACACACACACACACACACACACACACACACACACACACACACACACACACACACACATTTAATTCCACAGACAGACAGACAGACAGACAGACAGACAGACAGACAGACAGACAGACAGACAGACAGACAGACAGACAGACAGACAGACAGACAGACACACAAACATTTGCATGCATACACACCCACATGCACGCCCAAGGACACATGCACCCAGACAATGGCTATGGCTGCTCTCACACAGTCTGTCTGGCTTCTCTGCGTGATGACGGCGTGCTGTATTATACCTTGAACCGCGCAGCGTCACCTGCGTTTTGAATAGAGGTGATTTTCACAAAGCCCATTGTGCGCATCAGCCGTACTGTATCAGACAGACAGTGTTCAGTGCCTCCGCATGCGTTCTTCTCTCACATTAGGGCTGGTCATGTGGAAACGGAGACGCTGGTGGTCTTTTGATAGAAACCTTGCTCTGAACGATTAGATATTTTATGTTTCAAACAGTGGTCTCTGGGAGATGCAAGTAGGAGACTTCCTGCCTGTGTTCCTGTTCCACTTTCGGTGCACCTTAGCATCACTGAGTTAAGAAAAAGGTTGCATTGAGCTAGATGCATAAGGTTTTCATGCATTTTATACACATCATAAGCTTTTAGGATTTAAGTCGATTTTTATGTTGATGCAGTTTGTATTTGAATATAAATATATGTTGAATATTACGTAGGGGAGAGAAAATGTACAAGAGCTACCTCAGCAGCATTTTAGCCCTGTATCTGTGTGTCATAGGGTGACACAACAACTCAACATAGCTTGAGGTTATAATTCATGACGCATAACCAAGGGCAAAACCCAGAAGACCTGATTGTCCGAAGAATAATAGAAGAAGAAAGAATATGCAGCAACCTTTTTAAACACATAGATAGAGTGTATGATTCAAAATGTATGGTAGAGGAGTGCCATACAAGGCCAAGACTGCATGGAATTTCTGTCGGACTGATATTTTTCCCGCACATTGTGTTTTGAACATAATAATATGAAAGTGGTTTGAATTAAGCCGAAAAATGGAACAAAACCTGTTACAAAGAGTTACTTTTAATGAAAAGATTGCGCATACAATGTATAAATGGCTAAAGTGGGCAGCATTATTCAGAATAAGTAGATATTTTCTCGGCTGGTCGAGACCAAAGAAGTTCTTAGCGGCCTAACTTGTTTAATAATCAGCTTGGTTTTGTCAGTGAACACTCTATTTTAACGAGTAGGATATCTATGGAAGCCGGCCTCCCTGATATTCTGACGAATCCCTATTTTTTTTTTGTCATCTGCGAAAAAGAGCGGGAAAAAAAGATTAGCCAGTAATCATGTGTAGATTTTCTGCGAGATCAAGTCAATTTGTTCTAACGTCCTCTCCAAACTTCTTTTCGGCAAGAAAAGACGCTGCCGCCTTTCGTCTTCAGACCCCTACAGCGCTGGTTCACAGTAACAGTCTCAAAGGGCTGCACACGCCCACAGTACACAACAACATCCAACGCTGAGCTCCCCAAAACCAAGGGCCTATGAGGTGAAGAAGCCTGAAGACGGTCCACAAAAGGGGGATGATTTCTCTCTGGTGCTAACTAGGATCAGCAGGGAACGGGGGCGTGGGGTGTGGGGGGGTTGGCACCTCAGCACACCACCACCACCAATACCATCACCACCAGCCCTAACCTTTCAAATGATTCCTCTTCATTCCTGCGGCTGCTTCTCTTACCAGGCCTCAGATTCATATTCACCTCGTTCTTTTTACCTGACAGGTGCGTTTTCCACATCTGGGTCCCGGGCCGTCACCACGCCGACCAGCGCGCCCAGCGCGGCGTCCTCCTGCACCTCCAGCCGGGCCCCGTCGGCCGGCCGGAAGACGGGGGGCTCGTCCACGTCGGACACCGTGATGCGCACGATGGTCTGGTCACGGAAGGAGCCCAGGTCGGCGAAGCGCGGGTCCACGTGCTTGTTAACCGCCTCCACCACCACATTGTGGCTCCTCTTGCTCTCAAAGTCCAGCGGCTGTTGGATGTTTAATTCATCCGGTTAAAAGATGCATTTGATGTCAGCTTGCAACAAGAATCTCGACGCCAAAGGTTTTCAGTGCTTTGATACCTAAACAAACATGAGTTTCGGCCATTTCAGGTTTTTGATCACCTTTTCTTTGAAGGGGGGGGGGGGGGGGGGGGTGAAACATCAAACGGTTTTGGTGCTCTAAAACCTTTCTTGTTGTCAAGTTGGGAAATAGGTGGCAGTGATATGCTGATGGACATACTTTTACTTTTCATCCGCCCTGGAGCGAGACGGTGCTGTACCTTCTTGATGCAGATGACAGCCTCTTGGGTGTCCACGTCGGTGGTGACCTTGAAGAGCTCCCCTCCCTCCTGGTCGCTGATCAGGTAGCCCATATCCGTGTTCTCCCCCATGTCAGCGTCTGTGGCGATGACGCGTCCCACCGAGGTGCCCACCGTGGCCCCCTCAGACACCGTGAACTGGTACATCTCTGGTGGTGCCATGGAAGGGTTACGATAAGGAGGTTGGATGGAAAAGGTTGAAGCAGAGAGTCAATAAAGGATCCCCAGAGTTAACCCCAAAATAACATTTCCCTGTCGAATGGACTCCAAAAGTATTGGTGATTATTTCAGTATTATTTTGGAGAAAAGAATTCTAAAGTTGTGAAACCGGAATTATTCAAAATATTGGAGGTGCTACCGCTACAGCGGAAGAGCTTTTCCAAAGTGATAGTTATATAATGGCTGCGCACACTTCGTTCGCACAAGTGTGATGTGAGTTTTTACAACCCTCCACACACCTGCACCTATGGAGCACAAAGTGTGTAAACCTTAAAGTCGTTTCTTGGGGGGGGGGGGGGGGATTTTTTCTCCAAAGCGGAAATTCTCCTGCTAAAATGAAGGGTTTGCTTAACTTTCAAACAGTACTGTATTGCTAAACAACTAAAAGCAGGGCAAAGTAAGCACCTGGCTTAACACGGAATAGCATACAACACAACACACTTGTTTTCCCCTGTGCGACGTTGTCTAAATGCCACCGCACAACCAGTGCCTGGCAAGGAGGTCATTTAGAGATAAAGAGTTTGGGAGATACCCGGGTTTAGATAAGGTGATCAGACAAAATGCAAAATACTAGGATCATCTGTATAGTGTCTGCTCGGGTGCTTTACAACCGCTGAGAATATCTGCCTTCATCTCCCACAAACACATTTGATCTAAATGTGTTATGCTTTGGTTGGGCAAACACAAATTATTGCACTGATTGTGATTGACACAATAAGAGAATGAGAGGAAAATAGGCATGAGCAAAATATGAGATACATCACACAATAGCATAAATGAATTGTACATTCACGCAATGAAGTGTGACAGAAGGTAAACTTACTGTATTGTTCATTTGAGGCGGTTTGCGCATCACATCATTATAATATATCAAGAAGATACATCTGCCAGATTCTGCAACTCCACTGGAGTTCACATTAACATAAACAACATGTATGTTTGTGAAACTGTTGAGAGGCAATGACGCATGCATATAAAGTAATCAAACACATGCAGTACATAAGTGTACACTGGCCCCAATGGGACTCTGGTAAAGTTGTTGTTGACGATGGCTTGCTTGAAAATTAACTCCAGTGACGATGGAAAGTGCAGGCGCGAGCATGTTCCTTTTCAGATTTATTTATTTAAAAGCAAACGGTCTGAAAATCGAATATGCTAAAACAGCAAAACTATTTTTGTTTTGCCACAGCAATGGATACAAAAGGGAAAAAAGATATAGTTTAATATTGTATTATATAATTTGCTAATTAAATAGCTTAGATATTTTGAGACGATGAATTTCAAAAGGTCATGGAATAATAAGTATCATAAGTGTCAATATACTTTTTTGGTGAAGTGAATGATTTTTGTTGAACTTTCCCTGCATGATGTTGCAACAAAACAACATGTGTATAGATATATTAATCTTGGTGAATGGTGGAGGTGAATGGCATGGTTATAAATAAAGGGCACATAATAAATATTCACAGCTGCAAATTATGGTCAATACATGATGGAGAACTCAAAATGGTATAGTACAAAAAAAATAAAACAAAGAAATATTATTTCCAACTCAATTAAAGGTGAGGATTCAAACTCCTCACTGAAATTCTGTTGTGGTGTTTCAAACACTGCGCCTTATCTAAAGCCTTGCCTTTACAAAGACACCAACCTGGATTCATCATTTCAAACACATGAAGGCTAAACTACTGCCATGGTTCTCGGCAGAAAACCAATGTGTATGCATTCAGTTCTCGCTTTATGAATGATAAAGCAGCATCCTGTATCTATCGAACCCTGAGGTTGGGTGCCAATATCCAAGACCCCTGAATCACCCTGATCCGACCGTGCATATTTCTCTAAGGCATACAAATGTACCAGTAATCAGTGGCTGTATTGCCTGTGCACAAGAGCACATTTATGTCCTGTATGCTGTTCCTGTATCTAGTGTTGTTTTCATGATTTTGAAAGCACCAGATGAGAGGGTGGTGGTGATCGGAGCAGTGGGGCAGCATTAGTATGCAGGGTCACCCTATAGGTGATCCAAGCTGAAGTTAGACGAGGGCAGCTGGCTGCCGGCCTTCAGGGTTTATTGACTGCCGTGCCACACATAGATTCCCTTTATTGACTATCTTGTCTATATAACTGCTGTGTGTGTGTGTGTGTGTGTGTGTGTGTGTGTGTGTGTGTGTGTGTGTGTGTGTGTGTGTGTGTGTGTGTGTGTGTGTGTGTGTGTGTGTGTGTGTGTGCGTGCGTGCGTGCGTTTTGATGTCTGAAAAAGAGGGAGTGAGAGAGAGAGAGCGAGAGACAGAGAGACAGACAGAGAGAGACAGATAGAGACAGTGACAGAGAATGGTGTAATAGAGAAAATTAGCTTTTTCTGAGTGCTAAGCAAAAATATGAAATATCAAAAGGGATTTTAAATTCACTTTTGCCATATTCGGGGACATTAAGATAAACTGCAGTGAAATGTAATTTTGAGTTAACCTTTTGTGTGCGATGCCTTCTCCAGGCACGTTTGCAACTGCCATTATATAGTTGGACATACAGCGACATGTATTCCCTCAGGGGTAAATCAGTCCTTAGTAATTAGACCTTCTCATGAACCTCACTCAGGATTTTCCAAAGGCCTCACATCCCATTACTTTGAGATCATGTGTTTGTCTAAAACAGAATTATAATGAAATTATTCATTGAGAAGAGTTTCGCACTTCCTCAGTCAGAATTCAGTATTCCTCTGTTCTTACCAACGATTGTTGGAATCCCACCTGGTCTCTTTAGCTCTCCCTCTCTTAACTCTCTTCCTCTCATCCCGCCCTTCTCCCCTGATTATTTTCTGGGGGTTAATGGATTCCTCTCTCAGTCTATAAAGTGCAAGTAGAGTCCAATGTGATTTGCTCGCTTCACTGAGGCGCAGCCAAGAAAAACGTAAGCATTCGTTTTATCATCTGAGGAAGAAGAAAAAAACCAAGCAAACATATTGCACATTCCTGAGGATTTAAGCGGCAAAATACGGTATTTTCCCTTCTGTTTAATGACTGCAACTGTTAGTAAACGATCCAAATCATAAATGTACTTATCTGCTGACGATCAACAAATATATTTGTTGTTTCAGCACTGGGCCTTCTGGAGAAATCCCTCAAAGGGTGTGTGTGTGTGTGTGTGTGTGTGTGTGTGTGTGTGTGTGTGTGTGTGTGTGCATGTGTGTCAGTGTGTTACCCACTTTGTGGAAAGCGAGGTGGGTTGTCATTAACGTCGGTGATGACAATGGTGACCGTGGTGGAGCCAGAGAGACCGCCCAGTTGGCCCGCCATGTCTGTCGCCTTGACGACAAGCTCGTAGCGGTCCTGCGTCTCGCGGTCCAGACCCGCCACCGCCGTCAGGATGATCCCTGATGATGTTGTCGTGACAATGGCGATGGGCGGGGGGGGGGGGAGGGGGGGGGAAGAGGTAAGGAGGAAAGAGGGGGGAGATGATTCAGATTCAACAAAAAGGTCCCATTCCTGTTTTGCACTTTTTCGCCATAACCAGCTATGGTTCTCCTCCCCCCATCTCGAATATTGACTCCCACAGTGCACTCTAATGCGGTGGCAGGAGCGCAGCGCATTCAATCCCCCCACCGGAGCTTGCCGCGTCTCAGTGGAGGACATTGTGTCGTCGTGCTCATACTTTGTGTGCATGCACTATTACGTGCCTGGGCTGTATTCAAAATGACAGTTTGGTTTGGCGGAGAGAAGCCAAGCCTTACATGGAAGATAGCGCATGAAAACTGTACTGCTTCAGTAGTGGCAGAGCTCTGCATGGTCCCCCATCGTAACATAAGGGGTTTCAGGAGAGAACCGGAGAGAGAGAGAGAGAGAGAGAGAGAGAGAGAGAGAGAGAGAGAGAGAGAGAGAGAGAGAGAGAGAACAAGGAGGAGAGGGAAGGAAAGAGAGCAAGGGAGAGAAATAGAAAGTGAGAGGGGGAGAGAGATGAAGAGAGTGGCGGAGAGAAAGAGAGAGGGAGATTAAGAGGTAGAGATATAAAGATAGATAGAGAGGGAGAGAGGGAGATAAGGAAAAGCAGAGGAGTCTAGCTTTATTTAGACCAGATTGAAAGAAATTGTTTCCTCGCTTCTCAAAATAAATAATAATAATAATTGATCAAATCTCAGTTTTGTTTAGTCTTGTCAACAGTTTTGTCCATCCATCCATCCTGTCCATCCATACATCCAGCCATCTCTCTCTATATATATATATATATATAAATACAAAAAAGGGGGTTTCGTCTCATAAAATCCAAAAAGACGAGATATGGATAATATATGAAACATGCAGTTGTAACCTATTCCCATTATTCATCCCATCCACTCCACCCTCGACATGATCCATAGTGGCCTTTACTGCTCATGTCAAGTCACTCCCAAAGGTGTGCTTGGTATCTGATGCACAGCTCTCTCACTTTGGTCACATTAGGCTGCTCTACGTCACTCCAGGTCATGCTGTCATGGCCAAAGCACAGAGAGCAGTGGAGCAGAAAAGTGGAGAGACCATCCAGACAACACAGCCAAAGTCTATATTCATGTCTACCATAATAATTTGTTATAAGCGTTCATGTGATTTCACGGCATTAATCAATGCTATGATAATCATTAGTTCTCACAGCATGGCCACAAGATTCTCCAAAGAGTCAGAGGCAAACACATCCAATACACTCCTTTTTCCTCTTGACATACTCTACACTCTACTCAAACGATTTGATCTGCTATTCTTCTTACTTTAAACACATGTTACATGCATGGTGGTGGACAACTGCAAAGCCAGCAGGTCAGTCGTCGGTCGTCTGATACGTTCAAAGTTTCACTACAACCTATGCGACAACAAAGTAATGTCTCAGTCCCGTCCCCATGTCTTGTGACCCAATGGACGCACTTGGTAGTCCCGTTTCCTAAATAAAGCGCCTTGCAGTCTCCCAGAGAGCACCTTGGGGAGAGAGCCATTCATCATCCCCTCTTCGCTGCCGCTAACCAAATCAAAGTAGGGGAGGAATCAATTAAACATGTAGTGCCCCTCCCAGGGGAGCATTTACAGAGCACCATGGAGCCTAGACATCACCTGGGAGATCGTGGACGGGGCTATATCTTCTCTAGTACCTGCCAGACCAGCCAGTGGGATTCTTCAATATGCTGACCGCGGAGGAA
>NC_082394.1:12257812-12267812 GCF_031168955.1 Gadus macrocephalus
GTGCCTATCGGTTAGCCGCTGTAATTCTCACAGACCACAGGCCCGGGCTCCCTCGTATTAGAAAGTGCGCGGAGGACTAAATAAATCTGTTTTATTTGGGTAGCGGGATCGAGTGAGTGTATTGAACAATGGCTGTTTGTGTGTGCATGCGTGCGTGTGTGTGTCTCCATGTGTATATATATATACGTTACATATATATATATATATATGTTTAAATGTGGTTGATGGGGTTTACATGTTTAAATGTGGTCGATAGTGTTTGAGTGTGGTCGCTAGTGTTTACATGTGGTCGATAGTGTTTAAATGTGGTCGATAGTGTGTAGGTGTGGGCGAGAGTGTTTAAATGTGGTCGATGGTGTTTGGATGTGGTCGATAGTGTTTAAATGTGGTCGATAGGGTTTACATGTTTAAATGTGGTCGATAGTGTTTAATTGTGGTCGATAGTGTTTAATTGTGGTCGATAGGGTTTACATGTTTAAATGTGGTCGATAGTGTTTATATATGGTCGATAGGGTTTACATGTGGTCGATAGGGTTTACATGTGGTCCATAGTGTTTAAATGTGGTCCATAGTGTTTAAATGTGGGCGATAGTGTTTAAATGTGGGCGATAGTGTTTAAATGTGGTCGATAGGGTTTACGTGTGGTCCATAGTGTTTAAATGTGGGTGATAGTGTTTAAATGTGGGCGATAGTGTTTACATGTGGTCGATAGGGTTTACATGTGGTCCATAGTGTTTAAATATGGTCGATAGTGTTTAAATGTGGTCGATAGTGTTTACATGTGGTCGATATTGTTTAAATGTGATCGACAGTGTTTAAATATGGTCGATAGTGTTTAAATATGTTCTTTTCACTCACTCTCCACCTCATCCCTAACTCTCCACCTCAAGCTGGTGTGTAGTGAGCGTTCTGGCACCGATTGGCTGCCGTGCATCACCCAAGTGGGTGCTACATATTGGTGGTGGTTAGTGAGGTCCCCCCCTTCACTTTAGGCGTCTTTGAGTGTTATTAATTATTATTATTCTTCATGTTTAACCTCTGTTTTCCTTTTATTCCTAGTCTGTTTTACATAGTTTTGAATGATGACTATATGCTCTGTAAGGTGACCTTGGGTGTCTTGAAAGGCGCCTCTAAATTAAATGTATTATTATTATTATTATACGTATATGTATCTGGGCATGTAGTCTACATGTTTATGTTTTGTGAGTTTGAGTGTGAATCTGTGTGCATGTGTGTGTGTGTGTGTGTGTGTGTGTGTGTGTGTGTGTGTGTGTGTGTGTGTGTGTGTGTGTGTGTGTGTGTGTGTGTGTGTGTGTGTGTGTGTGTGTGTGTGTGTGTGTGTGTGTGTGTGTCAGGACATGATGCAATTACTAAGGAAACAGAACATGCATCTGAATATTAACACAATCAGAATTTTCCTCCCTGGAAAAAGAAGAAAATCAGTTTCCCAGTATTCTGTTGAGTAAGTGTTTTTTCCTGTTGGAGGGCAGGCGGTGACAGGGCCCACTCCTGTCCAATGACGCCTGTCCAAGAGCAGCAGGCCCAATCGGTATCCGTTGATGTGGTGCACACGTGAGGGCGCAACCGCGGAATAGGGGGGGGCCGACAGCTTGAGCGCCGCCCGCCCTCCCTCGCCCCGGAAACCCCCGCGCAGTGCTCTCCACAAAGTGCTTTTTAGTGCAATTACATGGGTTTTTACACATCAATTAGCAATCCAATTAAGCCACGACGTGATGAATAGCGTGGAATAGGGGTGGAGCGGCCACTGATACCACGGATAATGATCTTGCCGATTACGCTGATCAGTCAGCGGCAACGAGAGACAGACACGCCAAGGTCATCAATTAACCCCCCTGCCCCCCCCTCTTATCATATTCCATCAAAGTAATGGAGGGCTGCTTCTCAGTCGGAGGTGGGAGGCAAGTGATGTTTTTTCTTTTATTAAAAAAATAAATAATTGCTCTGGTTCAATACCTAAAGATGTGAATTGTTTCATCCTTGCGAACATCAAACGATGAATCATGCGATTATTTTTAGTTCAGATTTTGGCTCAGATCAAGATTAATGCACTTCATGTCTTCACGTCTTATGCCATTTTTTAAAGTTCAATTATGCCAAAGTCATACTTTCGTAAGACGCAAATATACTGGTATTTCCCCTCACTTTCACATACATAAACCTCTTCATATGCAGGTGTTGATTACCTCTTAGTGCTCACAATGAACTTATCAGTCGGTTCACTTGATCCTCTCTTTCTACTCATCATGGCTTTATAGCAGACATTTACATGATTCCTGTATGTGTCTGTATGGTCACGTTGTCATGAATCCATTGTGTCTGTATAGTCACGTTGTCATGAATCCATTGTGGCTGGGCAGTTGGATCTCCTATCCTGGTAAGGACGGTAGGCTTTTAAGGCCTGATTTGAACACTCTGATGTCTAAACCAATACAATTATTACGCTTTTCTGAACTTCCTTGGCATTCCACTGGGTCTGCTTATGTAGTCTCCTCTGCAGCTTATAATATGAGCTAATATTTGACAGGTCCATGCATACTTTGGTACTCTGGGCTTCTGGTTCATTCTAATTGGGTGAGCAGTTCTAATGGATTAGATTGGAGTTTTTTTTGTATTGGCCTTGCGTCTTGGTTCTCTCGCTATATTGTCATTCTGATTAGATTTCTAAGGATCCTGCCAGAGTCATTTAGACCTCTGTGCTCACTGGAAGTCCGCCCCCACTGTCTTTAACAAAGTTTGAATGGATGGGGGTATGCAGTTTGCGGATCAAATATGTTTAATACAAAAATTGTGTGAGAAAATACTCAAAAATAAAGCAATAAGATGCAGATGAATCACTTTTTACATTATAATCAATCATGGACTACTGTCCAGATTAACATGAAGAAAATAAAAACATGTCAAGGAATTTGTTTTTATTTTAAAGAATTTATATAAGAGAACATATATATCATTTTCTCGGAAGGGTAGTAAGTGGATATGCAAGTCCAAAGCACTTAGTAGATTTACATTTTGAGAAATCTACTTCCGCTGTGCCAGAACCTTTCATTTAGAAAAGCATATGCTGGAAGTAGCTGCAGGCTGACGTCTATGGCCAGACCTTAGATGAACCTGTTGGGGCTCCCTGAGGACTGTTTGGAACTCACAGATCCAGATGCCAGATAATAACCTCAACCTCCGAGAGGAATATACAGAGAAGAAAAGATTGGGAGGAGTCATTATGAAACTTTTACAGATCTATTGAAGTGGCAAGATCATTGGGATTGGAAATTTGTTAGAAATGTAGCATGCTGTGTAGGCCAGGGGCAGACATTTTGTTCATTCCTCAGTTTGACACAAGCTATCTTTGCTTCAATTTCTATGGACAGACGCACACACAGTGCAATCTCATTATGTCAACACAGACTCAGTCAGATGCCCATCTCAAATAAGAACATCCAGGTTATCCTTCTGTCTAATCTACATCAGGAACGCTTGTGAATTTGCATGTTCTATTATCGCAATCCATCATTCTTTGGACAGTGTCAGTGCAAAGAAGAAAGAAAGAGACTAAGAAAAAATGCATTAGCCTTCCCTTGCAGAACCGTTCCAGTGTTCGAGTAAATGTGAAACTATTTGACTCAAGCATTTAGCAAAAATGTCCCTGTCATTCTGCAACACACCTTTTTATTATTATTAACAATGCCTTTACTCTTGCATTCCTCTGCCTTATCCGCCACACCAGATCTGAACAGTAATCACTGTCACCTTGAAAGTCAAGTGATGTACAAAATCAAAATAGTTCAATAGGATTAAGAGCACTTTGCGTTCTGAATACAGAAAGCAGATGATTGAAAGATTGCAGTCCTCATTCGTGATCTTACCTAATAGATACCTCTCAGACGAGACAGCATTTGCATACTACCATTGAGAGCGGCAGGTCTCTATCGATGCGTTCTAATCCCGAAACCAGGCTGCTCATCAGGGAACACCTTTTGTTCAAAGTCATCATAATAAATAATAGTCCATTGATTTGAATAATGCATGCAATTATTCTCCCGAAACATTCAAGGGTTGATTGCATTCAGTTTTTTTTTTATTCTCAATTGAGGTAACGTTGTAGATCAAGTGTGGTAAATAAAGCGAAAACATGAACTTGTTGTAATGACGTTGTGCACTGCATTAGGCAGGCCAGTATTAAAAAGAACGGAAGGCGCTTTTATCAAAAATGGAACGTGCAGTCTGTACATTTTGTATTGTAAATTAGTTCAAAGATCCCTTTGGGTGAATTTGAAAAGGTTTATTTGTGTGGTTTTTTGAGGCATAATAGCATTAACTTTGCTCTGACCATGTCAGGCTATTATAATTATTCAGCAAGCATAGCAACAATGGGTTTTCAGTTCAGTAATCGTTTTTAATTTTAAACATTTAGTATCTTCTTTGTTAGGGATACATAGTTTTTGGTTTTGGGAGGATATGACACAGACCCAGGCAGAGCGTTTGCAAGTTGCACGCTATTTACAACTTTAGAATTGACAGAAAGCGTTGGTGAATGATTGCACAAATCCCTGTTCAGCGAGAGCATTCCTGAATACACCCACATGCAGGCACACACACCTGCACAGACAAAATGCACAGACATACACAGACATACTCTTCAATACTGCAGTGCCGTTCAAAATACCCTTTGTTTATGAGCCATATGTGTCCCTTTACTTTGTACTCTTGTAGAATGCCCTAACTCTTTGTTTGGTTTTCTTGAGGTGTCTTTTGTTTGTTAAGCCACAGATGAAGGCTGCAGCAAAATGGTATAAGAAAGGAGTCAAGGCTTTGTTTTCCTTTGGTGATCATTTGTATGAATGAGTATAATTATTTCTGAAGAAATGCAAAGACATGACTAGATTTAAACAGATTTACTGTTTGCTGCTAACCACTAGATTGTTTTCCCACCACATGTAACCGATACCCACACTCACATATTTCACAGACATACCTTCAACAGGCACATACACACACACAGAGCAATACAATTTGCCTTAAATATCTTGCGTTACACAACTTTACAGACTTTGTAGAGTACAAGCAAAATGGGCTCACATCCACTATAACTGTAGCATAACTGATGAGGCACCAGTTCACTCAGTTATAATCAATCCACAGTACACCATAAAAAGATAAATGTTCTCCTTGTGGTCTCCTTTCACTCCCCAGGAAAAGTTTAGTGTTACACTCAGGGGTAAAGCATATCTCCCCACCCGACTGCAACTTTATCACCTCTTCCCTCTTCCACAACAAAAATAGCATCTCTGTTCCAAACTGGACTTTGCCATCATCTCTGGGTTTCGAGGTTGAAAACTGCACTTCATGCCAAAAAAGAGGACAGTGAAAATAGAGAAAAGAAGCAGCTGGCTTGGTGGTATAACGTAGGAGTGCATATTGTACTCTGGGTAGGCCATCCATCAGGGAGACTGCAGCTCCCAAAGGCTACCTTGTTGAGTGTGTTGCTGGTCCACTCTTCTGCACCATAATAGCCAGCACTGGTTCTTTATAAGTAAAAGCAACACACTCGCCCTGTCCTTGGGTCCCTTTGGGATCACTTATGCTACACAGGTTTGGGACATTATACCTGAGCACCTAAAGATATACTGTACTGCCCATAACGCCCAATATGTATGTGCAATATACCTTAACAAATATGGGCGAGAGGTACACGCTGTGTCACACTGTCCCAGATGTTGAGAACTACAATAACGTCTAAGCCAACTCAAATTGAATCTTGAATTATTATATTATTAAATACAATATACAAGATTTGATTTTAAGATTCAAATCATCCTAATTAGGATCCAGTAGCTGCTACAAAATAAACAGCTCCTCTTTATGGGTCACACAAAACATAATAATACACGACATTAATGAACAATATAAAATAAAAGGACAATATAATGGAAAAGAAGAAAGAAAAGAAAGCATTCAAAAGAAAGAAAACAAGAGGTATACATAGAATACCATAGTAAAATGATAGGAGTCTTAGACTAATATGTCATAGGGCCCTATTTTAACAGTCTGAAATGCAAGTGAGAAGCGTCAAACGCAAGTATACTTTGTGGGCGGTTCTATGGCGATGTTGCTATTATACCGGAGGATAAATGACTCTTGCACCCGACGCAAATCTAAAAAGGGTTGCCCTGAAGTAACCTAATAACCTGTAGGTGTGGTTTGGGCGTAACGTGCAATAAACCAATGGGAGTGCCATCTCCCATCCCCTTTAAGAGCCATGAGCGCATTTTAATGAGTCCGCGTTTGCAGACTCCGATGAGACAGATGCATGAAAACATGAATTTTAAACTTCAAATGGCTCAGTGTATGGCCAAATTGGCCTAATTCACACATGGAAAAGCGTTTTCTTCCATAACTTCAGCAAAATGTATGTGCAAGGTGCACAAGTAACATTATGCATGCGCCCTTAAAATAGGATCTGAACAATGCGCCTCTGACTTTAAACCAGGTATTTCCTGGTTTGTGGCGGAATTGCAAAATTGCAACAGGGAACGTTTGTGCCAGAACACGCCTCCTCCTTTCGCTGAACCGCCCCTTGGGTTGCAAGATCATCCCCTAATTTAGCGACGTGTGCCTGTGGTGGGCAAAGGACGCTTTGCGCCAGTTGCAAACTAGCAACGACACATGTGCCGGTGTAGAAAGTCAATTGCGCTGGATGCAAGATAGGGCCCATAGTCTGACTCTGTATTTATTTTTTTCCATTTTAGTTCTCCACCTTTCCACAAGATGTCCTTAGACTTTTCCCCTCTCTTCACATATCCTGCCGGCAATCACTTCATTCCCCTCACCTGAGCGTCCTTGTCAATCATCCACCTCATTCCCTGATCAATATCTCCCCATAAGAGCTCATTTCCTTTGTTCACTTGTTGGTTTCTTGTATTTGTCATGTCCCCTTTTGGTTCTCCATTTTTCGTTCCGACAGAATGAACTGACCACAGCCATGGATCCAGCAGGCACATTGATGGATGATGAACTCTATGATTTATCATATACTCTCCTGTGCATCCAGGGTGTTTGGAGGAAGGCCCATACTCGTGAGTGCAAGGAGGCTGCGATGAGAATAGCACACAAGGAAGTGTCTGCTAAGCCTAGCCTGAGGAATATGTTACCTGGCCGGGCAAAGGATTTCCTCAACAACCCTGTTGCTCAGTCAGATTCCCGGCCTGCTAGCCCCCAGAATGTTAGCCCCAAGAAAGCTAGCTTTGAGCATGCTAACTCCAAGCATGCTAGCCTCCAGCCTTTACCATTACCTGCCGATCCTTATTCTGTACATTCTCTACATCTATTGGACCCTGATGTCCAGCAGACTCCTTTTGCAGGGACTCGCCTGGCCATTTTCAGGGGGAAACATGTCGTCTCAAGAGGAAGGCCTGTTGATCATGGCTCCCGACTCCCTTTACAGACGCAGCCGCCCAGAGATGCAGCCTCCTAAACGGTTCCGCCTATGCCTCCTGAATGACTCCTACATCGCCGACCTCCTAAAAGGCCCTGCCTACGTCGCCCTTAGTGGTTTTTTTGGTTCTGGAACTGGAGATCTCTGAGATTCTTGATGAAAAGCCTTGTTTTATTTTTAGATTTCCTAGAATATGTTATGTTTCCCGTTCATGCATGACGCCATCCAAGAATGTTACATCATTTTGAGTGTAATTGCCGCTAAAGGCTGCATGTACGAAACAGTGCCTCCTTGAGAGCCGTCAAGAAAATTACCCCTCATGTGTGTTGAGACTTAAGTGTAGCTTTTTATGTGAAAATTATATCTGCATTTGCAATAAGATGTACTTGAGTGGAATAAAGAAATGGCGTTCTGCCATTCTTTAACCCATGTCTTGGCTGTCTCATGAATTCTGATCTCATTCAACTGTCAAATTAATTGGTTTCAAACTTAACAGGTAGCTACATTGTGCATAGACCGTTATTGAGGGCAATGTTCATGGCATACTGCATATGTATAAGGAATGGAGAACCATGAATAGTTTAATTTATGAAGAACTATCGCAATTATTGACCAAGACTATGACTATGGCATACTAGACAACAGTCTAGTATGCTTTTACATTATTCTACCATTTCAAAGTAAGCTACCCATAAATGAAACGCTGTCTTAACACTTTTGAACAATTTGGCTAGGCTGAAACAAGCATGGGATCAGAAAACCGTCTTTTCTTTAACATATATAGTGGCACATTAAAGATGACAATTATCGATTTGGAATTTAGCCACACAGGAATATATTTGTTATTTAGGCAACGACGAAAAAAAGAATATATAAGACACCGTGGGCCCTTCTCAATACCAAGTACACTATGTTTGGACTTCTGTACTTGGTAGTTTGGCCTTGGCAGGTTCGACTCGGAAGCACAAACTCTGGAGGAATATATTGTCATTCTGCAACTAGAACACGTCCCCATCTGGGCTTTTTATCTTCACACAATAAAATGAAACATAAAACACAAGCCTGTAGCTTTGTTCTGATGCATACATGTAAAAGAGGTAAGTGGAAAGTTGTATTAGTACACGCTACATGCAATCTAGATTTGATGAGAAATACCATTGTTATGATTCTAGGGGTCCTAGACCTTGCATTTCTTTTATTCAACATGATTCGCAGCATTACACAAAGCAGTGTAAACTGGAACACCGTGGTCGTTATGTATCCGTCCAACCGTGGATGTGTTACAAATCGGAAACCTGTGTGTGTGTGCGCACAGAAACTCCCAACTACGTTTAAACATGCTGAGCCGGTTGTGAGTGGATTGTTTTGTGTCAACCTACAAGTCGTTTAATATATAAATTCTAAATTTTAAATCGTTTGTAGAACCTAGATTTGTCTCTCATTTCAAAAGGGCCATAGTAAACTAAATCATTCATAGCTCTTTTACGATTACAATTGAAATCAAATACAAATACACTTTATTCATATCCATATAACCGTGGGCAGGGGTTGACACCTGCTATTTTATATTTCCTTTTTTTAAACGACTAATAGCATGTGAATGGTTTTCCGAGTTGAATTCTAAGATGACAGCGCTGCACCTTTTGTACTTTTACCCGCCACTTACCCTCTCTTCCTCCTGCCTGACCCATCGTCCTCATCATCATCATCATCATCATCATCCCCATCATCCTCATTATTATCCTCCTCCTGCCACGTGCGCCCCTCAAACACCATTTAACTTCAGGGGAGTTGACAGTGTTTACACGTTCAGTGAACCGCGGCGGCGGTGGCGGCGACGATGAAATAATTCAATAACCTCTCACAGTCACGTCAAAGGTCCCAGAGTGGAGCACATCTGCATATCAGGGGATGAGATCTCAGTTGTCAAACCAGGTTCATAGAAGAAGAAAAAAAACATTGATTATATGCATTGCGTGTGTGTGTGTGTGTGTGTGTGTGTGTGTGTGTGTGTGTGTGTGTGTGTGTGTGTGTGTGTGTGTGTGTGTGTGTGTGTGTGTGTGTGTGTGTGTGTGTGTGTGTGTGTGTCTCGCTCCAGTGTGCGTCTTTCTATTAGTTGGCGGGACAATGGAACGGAGCTTGTGTGAAGCCATCATCAAACGCTAAGAACCTGAGTTCTTTTTTTTCTACATCTACAGAGGGGGGCCTGTGATAGTGGAACACGGGTTTATTGTCGCACTGTGCAGAACACACCCAGGCCAAAGAACTCATGAATATCTCCTTTGTTAAGATATTATACATGTTCCATTATTCAGCAGATGAATTATTAAAATCCAGTGATATATGTTCTTCACAGCACCACTCTTATACTTTGTGATAAAATAAATGGGAATGTAAGAACACCCTTCTCTGCCTGGATTGTAAAACCCCAAAAAGCTGATAGAGCTGATACTTGTGGGACCTTTCCCACAGTGACATTGTAGACACTGCTTTATAGTTGTGGTAGGGGTTGGCTGGTACCGTTGCTAGGGGCCAGACTTTAATGACTTT
>NC_082394.1:12272812-12279521 GCF_031168955.1 Gadus macrocephalus
TAAAACTACCTACAGCTATTCTTCCAAAGCGATTTCTTAAAACGTATTGTATTGTCAAGGTTACATTTAAGGAGAGATTAACTGTTCAGAACAGATCAATCAGAGGTCTGTACAGAATGTGCAGAGCCAGGTTACAGTTCATTATGCTGTCACTCTGTTCAAGAAAATAAGATAAGAATGCTGTAAAAAAAAAAAAAAAAAAAAAAGGGATGTTTGACATATATTTTACTTTGATACGTATATTTTTTATTTATTTCTAGAATGGATGTAAAGACAGGAGGAGCAAGGACCTGGCTTCCATTAGACGGCCGTCAATCCATTCGCCCACCCGTCCCTCCACTACCCCACACTCCATCATTCTTGGTAAAGCTACACTTGGACTAACTTATCACGTGTCCCGCATTTGCATCATTTGTGATAACGGCGAGTTATTTGTCAGATTCATCCACACTTCAAACTGTCTTTCTACGTAACTTGGCTTACGGTTTGTGGGCGTGTCGAACAAACACCTTTACAACCAATCATGTCAATATCACAAATAAGACTCAATCAACATTCATATAAATATTCAGATAGCACTTTCTTTACTTGAACTCCAAAGACCCTCTTACATATCAACTTGTGCATTTAATTAATCATCATGGAAAATCTGTAATTATTAAACAGTCAATATTTATCCTCCCCTATGAATTAAGATAGACTTATATAGCTTATAAGTGAATGTTTGCAGTCAGCAGATGTACATTCAGATCCTAATCCTTCCAGACTCTCCAGAGCATTATTCATGTCCTTCTCCGAGGGACCGTGGAAACGATGTACTGTTCTCTGTTCTCCCAACAGTTTTCCATCCTCATCCTTCGCCCTTGTCTTCATCTCATGGAGAGGACAGGGAAACGATCCCACAACGTTGCCTCATTGGCCCCGCCCGGCCTTGCTTAGTTGCAGTATTTTGATTTCACTTGATCCTAGTTTACAACGCTGCTTATATCAGCCGGACGCTTGGCAGGCTGATTGTCTATCTGCAATAAGCACCGCACAACTGCTTTCTCATTGTTTGAATAGCTGCTATCTTGATGCAAACACCATGTGCTGCCAGCAGCTTTCTTCCCTTGCAACTCATAACTCATAACAGGCCTCAGTTGTGGTTTTCACTGCTCTTGCTAGCTGCTGCTGTGTGCCACCCCAGCCATTTAGCTACCTCTCAACTAGCCTCGTTGTTCTTGTTAACCTATCGCTGCATGTCATTATCACCCTCCATGCCGGCAGAGGAGTTCACACTCTCTCACGACTAATTAAATGTTGTCACTGTGATAAAAAAATGAAATGCCCCTAAGAATAAGTTAATTAACTAATAACCCATTCTTCCCAGAATCCAAATAAATCCCAAAACTGTTGTCACAGCAGCAGTGGGGCTAGCTAAATGTACTATAGGTCCCTCTGTTAACACTCCCTCATATTGTCAAAATATGGTCACAGAATTTGCAGGCTTTCTTCCATCAGTTTAATTAGAAACTGGACTGGTGAAACACATCTCTAAAGGTATTAGAATAGCCCACGCCTATACTAAGTGCATTTAGACCCCAAAATCAAAACGTAACAATTAAATACTAATTCAAAGTCGTTTTTTTTCTGATCGTTACACAAACCCCATTTGCAGGTCCTCTTCTTTCTCTCCTCTTTCATTTTGACTGAGAAATGTCTGTTTTAATTGGTAACTCCGGAAAGCAGAACAAACGTCTCGCAAGGCATCTCCACTGGAAGTGGTACCCCTGACAGTTTTCCTAGCTCTACTTGGTATCCCAAATGTTTCCATTCCGACAGTTCTTTGTATCTTTTTCATTTTCTTTTCTTTTTTTTCTTTTCTCCGAAGCACAAACTGTAGAGACATGCTACAAGGCTGTGTGCCTTCGCCAAACGCAGCCAAGTGCAACTGGCGAAAGACAGTGAGTGAAGCGCTTAGAGGAGAGATGTGTCTGAGCTGTTTGTTAATTGGAGAAAACATTTAGCAGATCCCTGCAAAAGAACAAGACAAGCCCACCTGCTCCTCCGTCTCCCAGTGACTTACATTATGACGTGCAGCTGACTATTCTCCCGACCACTTCAGCTGGCAGTCTGACAGGTAATAGAAAAAACTGAAATCGAGAATGACTTAGTTGTCACGTTGCCCGTAATATGAAATACACTGATATTTTATTGATATAACGATTTTTGTTTTTGCTTCCAGATTGCCAAATGGCTTGAGTGACCTTTAGTATAATATTGTTGTTTATGTATCAGGTTCTCTCTTCAGGTTGATCAGATAATATCTTGTGATGTCTTTGGGTATTATTCCCTCTAAACATATTCAAACTATGAATTTATCCAATAGAGGGAACAGAAAAAGGTGTATAGTCCAGCACACAGACACATACAGAGACTTCTCGGCATTTAGTGTTATCTGTTGGTAGCTTTTGTTAGCACACTATGCAAACAGGCTACACACACACACACACACACACACACACACACACACACACACACACACACACACACACACACACACACACACACACACACACACACACACACACACAAACATACACACACACACACACACACACACACACACACACACACACACACACACACACACACACACACACACACACACACACACACAAACATACACACACACACACACACACAGTCATACACACACACACACACACACACACACACACACACACACACACAGCCAGACACACACAAACACACACACGCACACACACACGGTCATACACACACACACACACACACACACACACACACACACACACACACACACACACACACACACACACACACACACACACACACACACACACACACACACACACACACACACAAACTTTCAGTATGATACAGTATATCTCAAACCTTTTCTTAGACTGTTCACCAAGCTGAAACCTTCAGCTCATCAAAGCAATGGCGGCCGTGTATTCTCAACACACGAGGACCCAGGGAGCACTCCTGCTCTGCAAATGCATTATCGTGTCAACATGAAAAACGCAATTAGACCCGTGTCCCCTGCACAACACTGCCTCCCGAGACCCTTTGCATCCATTCATCTTCTCCTAGCTCTGGCTAATTGATACAGCCAGGCCATAAGCAGCCCCTCATTTTCATCCTAATACACACAGGACCACGACCTACTAGGCCAGAGCACAACAGGTGTTGGCTGATTGTACATATCGCTGACCGCATCCACATAGCAAACCAGTGTCTCTTTCGTCGTCATAACGCTGTACCTCTTTAGCACTGGCTGGAAGAGCTTGAGAAAACCGTTTTCATATATATGTATATATCTAAATATGTATTAGTCCCCCCAAAAATATGTTGCACATTCGGAACCAATCGCTTGTCTCCACATGTGCAGATATGAGATATTTTCCTCTCCGCACATCCGTTATCCCCGCATTAACTGCGAGTTCATAAGCAAGTGTACAGGCAGGATGTAGGACGTTTATTGGTTCTAGTCTCTCAGTAGATCTTTTATTGCTTTCCTCATTGTCTCTATAAAAGCAGGCCGATATTGCTTTCCCAGTTCTATACGGATGTGAGCGCAACATAATTTGTCTCATACAGATTCTAATACACAGCTCCCACCATCTGCATACACACAACAGAGTCTACACAAACATATGCACACACGTGCAAACGCATGCGCAATCACGCAACCACATACACACATGCACAACCGCAAATGCACGCACACACACACACACGCACATGCACGTAGGCACACACAAACACATGCACATGCACAAACACACACATACACACACACACACATACACACACACACACACACACACACACACACACACACACACACACACACACACACACAACACACACACATAAGATATGCTTGTGTGCTGTATGGTGTTAAATAGGTTGTGGCTTACAGGCATTGTTTTATGCATTTATTATTTCCAACTCCTTGGGGCTAGCTTCACATATGCCCACATCCTTTCTTTGTTTCTCCTTTTTGTTAAGTTTTCCGAAAGTGTTCACATTTACTGAATACTCCCAACTTGAAGTCAAACTCTGTTTCCTCTGTTTCCACTGTGTAACGGTAAGTGCATGCTTTGTGGACATTCTGATAGTATGCCAGACCACAGGCTTTAGAGAATACTGATATGGCCATCTGTGAGAAGTGTTGAATAGCTCCAGATATCGATCATCCTTTACTCCTTCATCTCACAGATGGTAAAAAAAAAACGGGAGCTGCCATCTGGTCGCAGGAGTATTGAAGGAGAGGAAGATTCTACCAGGTAAATATTTGTGCTCAACAGCTCCTGCGTTTTCCTTTTGAACACTTGCACAGTTTATAAATGGTGTTTGTTTGGTTTGTGAGACAGTGTGTGTATGTGTGTGTGTGTGTGTGTGTGTGTGTGTGTGTGTGTGTGGTGTGTGTGTGTGTGTGTGTGTGTGTGTGTGTGTGTGTGTGTGTGTGTGTGTGTGTGTGTGTGTGTGTGTGTGTGCGTGTGTATGTGTGTGTGTGTGCGTGTGTGGGTGTGGGTGCTATTTAAATGTGTGTCTGCCCATATTTGTGTGCTTTTGTGTGTGTGTGTGTGTGTGTGTGTGTGTGTGTGTGTGTGTGTGTGTGTGTGTGTGTGTGTGTGTGTGTGTGTGTGTGTGTGTGTGTGTGTGTGTGTGTGTGTGTGTGTGTGCATGCATGCATAAGTGTGTGTTTGTGTGTGTATCACACACACACACACACACACACACACACACACACACACACACACACACACACACACACACACCACACACACACACACACACACACAAACACACAGTGTGTGGGTGTGTGAATGGACACAAAGCAGGTAGACAATAGAAAAAATACAATGTTTTTTTTTACTGGAAAGAAAAGTAGGGGACCGTGACATGTTCACATATTCTCTATGGTATGGTATAATGGTAGTGACTCCGCGATGGCTCGACAACTGAAGTACAAAAAAATCAACCTATTCAATGCATCGCTATAACGTTGCTGCCCTCAAGTGGTGTGCATAGGTACCGTCATCTTTTCATTACCCCTTAGACTAGAGTGTCCAAGGCGATCAAGTTTATCATTAGGTGACAGTCATCTTAAGCCCCTTCATCATTATCGGGGTAACATAATAATGTCGTCATATTATTTTTCATCATTGTCATCATCAACATTAAAACCATTTCTCATCCTTTCCTTCGTATTTTTCCTAGTTATAGCCTGATTACCATGACAGCATTTTAGTATGTTTTAGTGATGTGCGTTTTGAGGGATCTGTTTGATGTCGGGACAGTATATTTACCCTGCTGTCTGCCAACAAGTCAACTAAAGTAAACTAAGACGCTATTCCTTCTGGGCGCTAGATGTCACTGCTTACATTCACTATAAAAAGGCCGTTCAGAAAATGCCTCGGTAGGCTATCGAGACTCCTTCGATACATTTTAAGAGATGCATATTATTACCTTATATAACATTGGTGATTTGTTTTTGCAAACTTGCAAAAAACGAAAAAAGTATTATCATGAAATAAGGAGAAATGCCTTCGTACATATAATTATTATAAAACACCAGTCAAACCTTTGGTGCTCTGGAAGAAACACACACACACACACACACACACACACACACACACACACACACACACACACACACACACACACACACACACACACACACACACACACACACACACACACACACACACACACACACACACACACACGTACACTGTACACAGTGAGCGAGAGAGGATAAAAAGAGAATGAGTATTTGAAAGGGAAGCCTCCCTCCCTCTTTTCCAGAGTGGGAATAGAGAGAGAGAGAGAGAGAGAGAGAGAGAGAGAGAGAGAGAGAGAGAGAGAGAGAGAGAGAGAGAGAGAGAGAGAGAGAGAGAGAGAGAGAGAGAGAGAGAGAGAGAGAGAGAGAGAGAGAGAGAGTGATGGTGGTGGTGGTGGTGGTGGTGGTGGTGGTGGTGGTGGTGGTGGTGGTGGTGGTTTACGAGAGAGTCAAATGGTTTAGATACCAGCCAGGCTGAGCCAGCTCCCTCAGATGGAGGCAGCGATGTACCCTGGAGCCGCCGCCGCTGCTGTGAAGTACAAGATTTAGACGTGTGAGGAACCTCTGGCAACCCCCGAGTCTCCCTGCACTCCGCTGGATCACATGCTGTGGTTTGAAAGCAGAAAAGTAGTGGCATAGCAACCAACGACTCTCACTCCCACTCACTCCGTCAAATCTCTCTCTCTCTCTCTCTCTCTCTCTCTCTCTCTCTCTCTCTCTCTCTCTCTCTCTCTCTCTCTCTCTCTCTCTCTCTCTCTCTCTCTCTCTCTCTCTCTCTCTCTCTCTCTCTCTCTCTCTCTCTCTCTCTCCCTCCCTCCCTCCCTCTCTCTCTCTCTCTCTCTCTCTCTCTCTCTCTCTCTCTCTCTCTCTCTCTCTCTCTCTCTCCTCTCTCTCTCTCTCTCTCTCTCTCTCTCTCTCTCTCTCTCTCTCTCCTCTCTCTCTCTCTCTCTACCTCCCTCGCTCGTCGCTCTCTCCCTCATCTATTTTTTTGGTTTGTAAACTGAGCGAGATCTGTCCAGTAACACCTGTGCACAAAAAGCTATGTTTGTACTCAAATGTACCCCCATACATATCTAAAGAGATCCTAAGGCTGATACGAATGTAACCATATTA
>NC_082394.1:12279621-12347121 GCF_031168955.1 Gadus macrocephalus
ACACAAGTATACACACACACACACAAACGCGCATACAACGCACACACACACACACACACACACACACACACACACACACACACACACACACACACACACACACACACACACACACACACACTCACAGACACACACACACACACACACACACACACACACACTCACAGACACACACACACACACACACACAAACGCACACACACAGTCACACAGCCACTAGTAGCTCGATAGCTATTATCGTATCCCATGAAAGCATATGTTGTACATACACAATGGATACATGAGGCCTGAGGTCTCTCTCTCTCTCTCTCTCTCTCCTCTCTCTCTCTTTATCTCTCCTCTCTCTCTCTCTCTCTCTCTCTCTCTCTCTCTCTCTCTCTCCTCTCTCTCTCTCTCTCTCTCTCTCTCTCTCTCTCTCTCTCTCTCTCTCTTCTCTCTCTCTCTCTCTCTCTCTCTCTCTCTCTCAGTGGACCATCCTTATTACATCAATTGTTGCACTGATGAGAAAAATTTAAAAACAAATTTCTGCCTAATTACCCTACAAACAAACAGTACCTCCATCAGTTTGTTTAAGGGGGGCTGGTGGTGGTGGTGGGGGGGGGATTCTCTGTGATGAATCCATTCCGCTACACTCAAGCATCTGCAGGCATCCATTCCAATTACCTCCCATCTGCCTTGATGAACTGGTGGGCCAGTGCAATCGGTGCTGCCCAAGGGTAAATTAAGCGTCTTGTCAGAAATGGTATCCAACATCTGCACGCAAGAGGATGCGCAGTTGCATGTGTGTGTTGGTTGGTTGGACCCGTAGTACACATAAAACAGAAAAAAAATTGTATGGGCCCCGAGAACGTATGTTGATGCAATAGTTGCGTTGCCAATCTGATTTGACTTCGCAAGCTCACCGCCCCCCAGTGGACTTTGAAGAAAACACAGCGATAGGAGGCATTGGCTCCCCACTGCTTAGTAGTTGCTGCAGCTCCGATCTGCTGGTCGATCAGCGGTTCATCTACGTCATTCATTAGATGTGGGTGTTCAGATATAAAGGGTGTGTCAGTCCTAATTTGAACCCAACGTTTAGGGTGCTAAGGCCCAATCCCATTACTACTCCTTACCCCTTCCCCTTCCCCCTTCCCCCTTCCCCCTCCCCCTTCACCCTTCACCCTTCCCCCTTCCCCCTTCCCCCTCCCCCTTCCCCCTTCCCCCTTCCCCCTTCCCCCTCCCCCTTCCCCCTTCCCCTTACCCCTTCCCCCTTCCCCCTCCCCCTTCCCCCTTCCCCCTCCCCCTTCCCCCTTCCCCCTCCCCCTTCCCCCTTCCCCTTCCCCCTTCCCCCTTCCCCTTACCCCTTCCCCTTACCCCTTCCCCTTACCCCTTCAAAACAAGGGGGAGGGGGAAGGGGGAAGGGGTAGAAATGGGATTGGGCCTAAGTGTCTCCTGAGCAGTAGCTCAGGGGGTGGAGCAGGTCTTCTGTCAACAGGAGCACCAGCTCCTCCTAGCTGTGTGTCGAGGTGCCCGTGAGCAAGACGCCTATAGCAGCAACGGCTCCATCAAGCTGGTGGTTTCCTTGGATGGTTGACCCCGCTGTCGGTGTATGAAGAGGTGAATGGGAAGCATTCATTGGGAAGGGCTTTGAGTGGCCACAGTTTTAAAAAAGTGCTTAACCATTTCAATACTCCTGAATCAGTGAAAAGGGGTTTTATTTAAGTATTCCTTCCATATAATTAGCCCGCACACTTATTTCCTGGCAGTTATTCATATTTGAGGATGTCCTTCTTGTTTTTTATTATATTCATTTTGGATTTCCAAATACACTCGCATGGCAGTTATTTGTTGCTCTTTTGAAACACTGAAAAAAATGTGCGGTGATCCAGAGGTGATCCATAATATGACGGTATATCTGTCTGTGTTTATAGATCATTTTCCCTCATTGTGAAAAAATTACGGAGCTCTGCACCATGGGGCTTCCATATGTTCTCATGAATCGAACAGAACCCTGATGACCCTAAAGGAGACCCATTCCAGCCACATAAGGAATTGTGCTGTTTCACCATAATGTATGCCTCAATGAACTGTTCCTCCAAAGCCTGCCTAACGATTTTCTGAAAACCCGTCCAATCGATTTTGGGAAAACCGACCCTTAGACACAGTGAGCCAAAAATCTATTCCCAAAGTCAAAAGGACGATTTTTCTTTCATCATGTAGGCCTTCTAACAAAAACATATTTCTCCCCTCATATCTATATTTCTTTATTCGTTTTATGATGCCTTTCAAGGCTTTCGTACTATCGTGATAAGAAGAAAGATGTTGCTGCATACAGTCCCTGGTACCCTTGTACAGACCAGGTGGTGATATTGAAATCATATACATTTGGACGGTGCGTTACGTTTAAATTAGTGTGACCGTTTTGAAATGAGTTATTGACTCGAGAACAGAACGCCATTGAACACCGTCTCCTAATCCCAAGATAAACCTTGCTACAAATTGTCTTTGTTGTTTGCGGAAAAAAAAGAAAGAAAGATATACCAACACCAAGATGTGTATCACCAGACTTCATTATACATTGCACACACCCCCCAATATATTTTTTTTCTTTCTATCAGCCTCCGCTTTGGGCTTATCTGTATGCATGGCAGAGTTCACAACTGCAAGGTTCCCTAGTCAAATTACCATCCTCATCGCTGTGGATTTAGAGTAATTGTCTTCCCCCACTCTTGGCATGCATGGAAGTGCGCTCCGGAGTCGAACAGCCAACCCACGGATGTGCGCCTGCAACCCCCCCCGCCCCCCCGAAAAGAGAATTAACTTATCCAGTTTACGGCAACGGAACAATCGAGCGGGAATGAATGGAGGCGCCGGTGTCCAACGGAGCCTGGTAAACAATGACGGAGCAGAGGGATTACACATTATCAGATACCGCATACTCTACCCCCCTCCTCCCCAGCCCCAGCACGTCCCAACACCTCCCCCCCCCCTACATCTCCCCACAACTCCCCCCCCCCCCCCCCCTCACCTCCCGAGACAGGCAGCGTTGTCTCTTCCTGCAGGGAACACACACGCACACAGACGCAGCACACCCCGCCTCGTCCTCCCGCGTCGGCCCGCATTCAAGTCGTTTACACAAAATAAGGGACAATTAGGGCCACCGCAACAAGTTGTTTGTGCGATTAACACGCGTGTCGCTGATGTTGTTTTGCAATTTGGCTCGGCAAAGGGGAATAATGGGTGTGGAGCGGTAGGAAGAAAAAATAAACCGCAGAGTCGTGCTTTTGGAGTCATGTGCTGACAGGGAAAGTCACTTTGTGTACGCATATATTTTCCACTTGAAGGGCTCGCACGGCATAACTTTCCCCACTGTCAGAGGAGCTAGCCTTGTAGCATCAGCAACCGTGTCTGGCATCACCCTGACGATGTGTTTTTTTTTTGTTGTTGTTGTTGTTGTTGTTATATGTGTTTATGTTGCAAATGTTGTTTGGGTATCTAACACATTTTCTTTATCATCTTGTTATTTTGCCATCCGATTAAAAAGGCTGCTCTTGAAATGGGGGAAGATGTCATCATCACAGAGAAATAGCTGAGAAAGCGTAGACATGGAGGCTGGAGTGTTCCCCCTCCCATGAACACAGAACTCTTTGCCCGTCACCCATTAGACCTTGTGAGGGGAGGAGAGTTGGAAATCAACTTAGCGCTTACTTCCACTCTAACCTTTGTTGTTGCAAAACGAACAAGTCCATGTTTATGTCCCGCACCTCACCTCATATTGACTACGATAGATGTTCAACTTTACTTCTTATTAGCTCCAAAAACTTTAATGAGGTTGTCTGTGTGTGTGTGTGTGTGTGTGTGTGTGTGTGTGTGTGTGTGTGTGTGTGTGTGTGTGTGTGTGTGTGTGTGTGTGTGTGTGTGTGTGTGTGTGTGTGTGTGTGTGTGTGTGTGTGTGAGAGCGTGCATGTGTGTGTGCGTGCACAACTAGCATCAGGAAAGGACACGGACCGCTTTGATCCCACAGTCAGTTACCAAAGCATGGAAGAGCCAACGCCCCCCCCCGCTGGCTTTGCATAACACAAACGAAAGCTATTGCTAGTAACAGCGTCGGCTGCAGACAACCAGCCGCAAACCCAGCAGTGTGGCTGAAGAAACCGCCGAGCACTTCCATTCTGTCCACGCGTACCATTCACAGCTGGCATGCTGTGTTGTGGCGTTTTGTCAGTTCAGATTCTACAACCCTGAGGCGTTGGGGAGGAGGAAAGAGCCTTAATGTATAGAGAGAGTCAAGCACGGCCTCAGCCCCGGAGCTGTCAGGGAAGACGGGCCATCGGACCGCCGGGGCGCCAGACTCACAAGTTACTGCTAGATGGTGACCCTATTAATAATGTCTTCATAAAGGCCCAGTGGGATTTTCTATGCATCTAAAGCGATTGAAAATACACAGTGGGAGGTGAGGGCAGAATAAACGTCAACATTCCAAGTCAGTTGGAAGAATCCTGATTTAATTCTCCAAATACCAAGCGAACACGGAGAATCTCAGTGGCTAGTTCATCTTCATTAAATGTATTATACTTCATTAGACGTTGTTAAGGCTTGAATATTAATGGGTTTTTAGCATAGAGTGGTGCAAGGCAGCAGATCATGTCCCAAGTTGCAAACATGGATTGTTTTCAGCCGCCGGTTGGCAAGAGTGGCGAATGGCAAAACTCCACGCTCTTAACTGACATGTGTAAACCAATGGTCGAAAATGATTTTCCAGTCTATGATTCAATATGTTTTTATGATAAATACATCTTGTATCTCACATGAGAATGACTCAGTGTTCATTAGAACACATAGTTGTAGTTCCAATCGAGCAACTGGATTGGTACATTACCTGTAGAATGTGATCAAATAAACATGAAAGTACTCATCACTATGATATTACTCTGCAGATGATTTGGCCCATATCACTACCTTACTAGCATAAAAATAGAATTAGAATTAGAATTCCCAGAATCGCTAGAAGCATTAGCTTAAGTTGACTGGCTTGCTCGACAACAGGGTCTTGAAAGCGACCTAGTGGCTGGACTCTCCCCATTGGCTGGGGATAAACTACCGTTTAGTTGGATTGTTTCTGGGTATTAGTCAGACCCCATGTACTTCCAGGAAAACGGAGATGATGAACATAGAACAAAGAAGGATTAATTTGCCCCACCATATGGCTATATTCAGATGTTCTATATTATTTATTTTTGAAACTGTGATGTAATCACAATATGACACGAGAGGCTGTGCTTTACCGGTAAAGCAAAACTCTTTTGTAAGATTGCTTAATTAGTTTCTACAAACAAATACAACTTTTCCTGTCTGATCCCCGGTAATTATAAAAGATTGCTGACTGCTGTCGCAGGCTGTCAACGGATCTGTTTGACCTATTATAGCAAGACAGAGCCCAAAGCCCAGCGGAGGGGAGCGTGGGCGGCGTGGTTGCGCCACACTCGTCTGATCACGACCAGAGATAGTAATTGGAGTAACGAACACGAGATTAAAGGCTCATTGATTCATCGCGATGCATGAGCATTTGTTTTCCTCTGCGCTCATTAGTGCGTTTAGCGATGCGTTGTGATTGGTCCATCGGTTAATTCACCTGTAGCGGCCCCTGCGTCGGTTCCAAGGGAGGCTGGGAGCCTCTGGGCAGAGGTCGCCTCTGCTGAGAGGCAACACCACGGTCAAGGCTCTGCATGACTTATTGATACACAAATTGGATTCCATCAAGTCTTTCAGATCATTCTGAAAAACAGGGGAATGGGGAAAAGAAATCCATGCTGATGCATTAATTACGCCAGATTTGAAGTAAATCCGGCGTAAATTCAGTTTCAAACAAACCAACAAACTATGGTTAGGATCTGATCGTGTATATATATATATATATATATGTATATATATGTGTATATCAATAAATAATACGCATGTATATCTATATATACCACAGACGGTCTCATGGTATGTATAATTACTGGCAAAGAAACTTCTTAAACCTCTACTGTGTTTAGACTTTGCAAACTTTAGTCCTGAAATTCCTCCAATTCAAGGACTTTAAAAACAGTTTTAGAATGGAACTTCTCTATCGCACAGCTTTTGTGTTACCAATAAATCCCACAAGGACCTGGTAGTATTCATGAGTCCATGGAATTTTCTCACTTTTTGTGCACTGTATGGCGACGTGCATCAATCGATGACCACCGAAGACAACAACAAAATCCCCATTCTCACCATGCTTCCTCTCCCTCTCCCTCTCCCTCTCCCTCTCTCTCTCTCTCTCTCTCTCTCTCTCTCTCTCTCTCTCTCTCTCTCTCTCTCTCTCTCCCTCCCTCCCTCCCTCCCTCCCTCCCTCCCTCCCTCTCTCTCTCTCTCTCTCTCTCTCTCTCTCTCTCTCTCTCTCTCTCTCCCTCCCTCTCTCTCTCTCTCTCTCTCTCTCTCTCTCTCTCTCTCAGTGCTGGTGCTGCTCATCCTGACCCTGAAGCGCCACCGGAAGGGCCAGCGGATCGCCGAGGACGAGGAGGACATGCGCGACAACGTCATCAAGTACAACGACGAGGGCGGCGGCGAGCAGGACACACAGGCCTACGACATGAGCGCCCTGAGGAACCTCTACGACTTCCCCGAGAGCAAGGGCCCCGACGCCGGGCCCCCGGACCTCCGCTCCCTGCCGCAGTGGGTCCAGGCCGGCCGGAACGGCGCCGGCGCCGGCGGCGGGTCGGCGACCGGCTCGGCCACGGCCTCCGCGGCGGCGGCGGCGGCGAACGAACCGCCGGCGGACTTCTCCCTCTTCAAAGGCTACATCCGCAAGAAGGTGGAGCAGGCGGACGCCGACCTGTCGGTGCCGCCCTACGACTCGTTCCAGACGTACGCCTTCGAGGGCTCCAGCTCGCCGGCGCTGTCGCTGAGCTCCATCCACACGCTGTCCACGGCGTCGGAGCAGGATTTCTCCTACCTCAGCGACTGGGGCCCACGCTTCAGGCAGCTGGCGGGCTACTACGCGCCGGCCAACCCGGAGGAGGACGGCTCCTAGCAGAAGGCCGTCGCGATCGCCCTCGTCGCCCCCCTCTCTCCGACTCCTCCTTCCTGCTCCTCCTCCTCTTCGGCCTCCTCCTCCTCCTCCTCCTCCCCTCACCCCCTGACCTCGGTCGGATCATCAGACAGGACTGGACCCTCGTGAGAACAGAGAGCACCTCCTCTTTGATGGGATAATGACATGAGGCGGCGCCACACTTTGAACTCCACTTTGGTAAAGAACTTTCTTACGACAATGCGATTAAAAGCAAGACTGAAACCCCTTCTGTCGAGATGGTTTTTTCACGACAGTTTCTCCGTGTTTTCCGAGTGTCAAGACACGAAACCGAGGTGTGGATATGAGAGACAACGCAGTAGCGCATAGAGTTACTCAATCATCATCTGGCGAGGCGGGAGTACACACCGAGAGGACATGTTGAAAGGGGGCACTGCCAGCACACCAAGCAGGAAAACATTACCACTCAAATATGTCTCCAGGCAGAGTATTCTCTCTCAAGTCACTGACATTAATCTTTTCTTTTTTCTTCAGCTGTTGCAAACAGCAGGAAGAATCAGCGTTCAAAATGAAACCAGGAAGGGGGAGATTTTTTTTGTGGAGGGGTGGGGAGGTTTACGATTTTAACAGGCCAAGGCAAAACTATCAAAAAAAGCTAAAGTATTTATTTAAGGAGAAAATATTTATGTATTTATTCATTTCTATGTATTTATTTATTTATTTATTTTGAACCATGATCCACATTTTTGAATGAGGAGGATGGAGGGGGGGGAGGAGGAAAGTGGAGAATGGAGTGAGGCTGAACATGGACGTGGAGGAAAAATACAAAAAGAGGTTTGAGGACTCTGAGAACGTACTGTCAGGGACAACACAGAAGGACTATTGGGATGGTCAAACCGTCGTGTCTGGTTCACAGCAGATGTACATTTTGATTTAACTTTGACTTTTTTTTCTATTAACATTATTTCTTACAAAATGAAAAAAATCACTTGTATCTTTGACTGCTAGTGGAAAGGGTTATCAAAAGAAAGACAACAATGATTAAAAACAGCGTGATTATAAAAGAGTTGTTGATTCAGTTTTATATCAGTTGGATTTTTTAATAATTTCCTGTGTGTTTTTATTGATTTTATTTTACAATGAATTAAAGTTCAAGTGTCTTTGTAGTTTTAATTGTCATAAATTAGGGACAATTATTTTTACATACATTAGGGACAAATATTTTTCTCTTAATAGCCAGTTATAAGGCAATAAGGCACAAACAGCACGAATGATGTAAGACTAAACAAAATGTTATTTCATACATATTTTCTGTGTGAGTGTATTATGCGTTCATATCATTTTATATTCTATGGTATTTTAAGTATTTTTCCCTTTAAAGTTTGCTGCGGCGGGGAAGGGGCAAAATTATGGATGGATATATATGAAGTTTAAATGGGACATGTACTACTGACATTGGCCACCACCATACTTGTGTCCCACAAGCCTCCTCAATGTTGACATAAACTTGCAAATGTATGAGGAATTTAATAATGAAATTAATGAAAATCAATAAATATTTAAGTTTCCATTTGTTAAAGCCTACCTCTTACTGTCTACTATCTATTATAAAATTTTACTCGACAGTCCATGATTTCTGTATTCCTAATTGTTGTTTGATGAAGATGTCTTGGAATGAACAATAAATAATTGTATATGTCACTTGGGTTTGCACCAGGGGTACATTCAGGAAACAGACTAATCTGAGACAAACATGAAGAGAAGCAATCACCGGAGTGCCCCATCGCTGGCCCCTAAAACTCTTAATGGTAATTGTCCAAGAGTCAAGCGGGTTTGAGACGCACATCAAGTTGCTTTCATCATTCTGCTCTGCTGCTAAAGTGGCCGCTGAGAATTCAGGCTTGCACTTCATGTTCATTTGTGTTCTGATTGGTTTTCAAAGGAAATGTCGGCTGGGTTGTTTTTATAGCTTATCGACTGATGAATGCGGATCATTTATTGTTAAGTTGTCTTTTGGATTTGATTCAATGTTTTTATGAAAGCAACTTTGGCCCGCCCTGTGCATTTCAGCGGATATCTGAAGGATCAATTTATACGCAAAGTTTCAGTGACTGCGTCTTTGATGCATTTCCTCCCTCTACTTAAAGAACTTGACTAGGAATTTGATTTAAAATATATAAAGTCAGACATGAGGTTATCCTTGTTAGTTTGTGGTCTGCTTCAAAACAATATTATGTTTGAACACATAATGCCTCAGGCTGCGTGGCTTTTCCTTTCAAGCCCGGTCTTATTGTGGCCAACCTGCGGGTCATCAATTCACCACAACAAAAGCACCAGAGAAACATAAACAACCCCTGTCACCTGAACCCTGCCCTCCTGTTGCCAGCAACACATTCTAAATGATGGAGCCAGAAGAAGAATAGTCGTGGTTTCCGGTTGTTTTTATAAGTCATAATTGATCATTCCCCATGCATCTACGGTGTCTTGCTTGACGTTTCTATAGCAGCAACACATCCTGCATTCAATGCAATCATTTCCTTACTCATTTTATACACTTTCTTACATGGAAAGACTAAGAGTATTCTCCTTTTTATACCATTACAGTCTAAATTAACATTCTATGTTGCACTGGACGAGTTACAAATGGACAGAAGTCAAAGTGCAGTGCTCGGTGTAGTGAATCGTAGCTGTGAGCTTCCCAACGCCTTGTTTATTCACACATTAAAAGGAGATAAGTGTCCAACACATTCCCCGTTAGAGCAGCAGCCAGTGTGAAGTCTTTGTATGCATTTATGTCATGTATGTGAGTGTGTGAGTCGGAGTGTGTTTTTGTGCCTGCCTGTGTATGTGAGGGATTGTTCACCAATTATCTGACTGTGACTGTGTGTGTGTGTGTGTGTGTGTGTGTGTGTGTGTGTGTGTGTGTGTGTGTGTGTGTGTGTGTGTGTGTGTGTGTGTGTGTGTGTGTGTGTGTGTGTGTGTGTGTGTGTGTGTGTGTGTGTGTCGGTGTGTGTGTGTCGGTGTGTGTCGGTGTGTGCGTGGGTGCGTGCGTGTGCATGTGTGCTTACGAGTTTGCGTGTATGTGTGCAGTACTAATCAGCCAATCTTCTGCGGCGACACTGGTGAGAGTAATCCTATGAAAGTGGGGGTAAGATGCCAAACCTCAGCAGCTAAACTCTCCCTGGGCTCCTCTTGGTCACTGTGCTCATTTTGTAGCGCAAACGAGGCTTTCGTTGTAACCCCGGCACAAGCCATTCCTCACTGATAGCCTGTATATGTGAACATATTAATATGCGGCTATAAATCAGAACACTTCCCCCTTAACTCCAAGGGCACCGCAGGTTCATTCGCTCAGCGGTCCGAGGCAGGGTGATTGACAGTTCAGCTCGGGGGGGAATGGTCGTCTTCACTTCTAATATCACAATCTTCATCCCTTCCCTGGCCACTTAGCCTGATCATTACAATCGATTAAACATTCGGGATCCCATATGAATGAGCAGGATGGAAAATGTAACCGCCTTATTGTAGCCTTATTAACATCATTAACAAACGATATAATATATATTTTTAAAGATAAGTTTCATGCCATGTTATTGTCTTCCCAAAGCATAGCATCATAACAAATCCTACATCTTGTAATACGGAAAGTGTAGACTCTTGACCAGTAAGTTAATCAATTGAAATGACTATCATGGTTAACTTCCCCATTGAAATGAAAGTACGCAGCTCACTAGTGTCCTTATGGCTCAGAACCGAAATGCACTAAGAGGGATGATTCAAGGGCTTATTCCCAAAACGCAACTCTTGTAGGCACAGACAGGCAAACTTCAATGCTGATTACATTTTTAATGTCTATATTTAAGGGCTCTGCATCTGAATCTTTTTTTTTTTTCTTTTTGTTATATATATATATATTGTAGATCGGATATTTTTGCATAAGTAGGAAAAATGTATTGTAAGAATCTGATTTTATCCATTTAGTAAATTACTACTGAGACCTACTGGTACTCAATGTTGCGGCGAGGCAAGCACGTTTTTAATGGCCATGAGATGCAGTACGATTTGGATTATAACACAAATATGAGAAACAATCTTGGAGCAACAAAGAAAGGGCCAAAGAAAGGTAGACAAATGCCTGAATAAAGGAAAATAGAGAATGAAAAAACCAAGATGGACACATTGAAATAATTAGGACAGGGGAAACAATTAACAATAACAAGATACTGATTGATTGTAGGGGGGCGTGGTCACGGTCGTGTGACATGCTGGCCATTTGAAAAAAACGGCATTATATTGAAACATGTCATCCAAAATCATCCCATAATTATAAACTAATTGGCAGGGCTGAAAGAAATCCCAATTATATGGTCCAATGAATAGTAGTTATGTCGACAGCAGTGAGTTATGGCGTTCAATAGTGACTCCTGGGTGCTGTATACTATAACTATAACTCATTGCCACGTGAGAGACAATTGATCTGGCACTGTGTTTGCATTACCAGGTTGGAGTCTGCATCCACAGCATCCCTGTCACTTCCAATAAAGAAGGACATCTGTTCAACACGGGGCCACAAGCCCCGAGTCTCTCCGCTCCTTTACCACCACTCTGTGTGTTCTGCTGGACTGTGGAGTGCATTATTTGCGTCACACTCTTGTGTTATTGTTCATCGACTTTGTTGATGTTCACAGTTGAGAGAGGAACACAACAAAACACAGTTAATGAGGATTTTTATTGGTGGAACGAAAACTAATTATTCATTAATTCAAGTATGTGAATAAAGTTTTCATCCCCTACTAACAGAGTCACATGCTATGTCCTAGCAACCTAGCAAGTACAATTCCAGAGGGTCGTCATCAGCACAAGTCTTTCAGGGAAAGTCGTTGCAACGTAAATGATAGCAATGTAATGTTGTAATGTTGCATGAAAGGTGCTGCAACTTAAATTATAGTTATTTATTACACAGGTCTTCTCAATGCCGTGGAACGCTCCATTCACTTGCATGGGCCCTTCACAACTTCCGGCGGTGAATTATATTTGATTATACAACGGGGGGCCTGAATCCAGCGATCTGATTGTGTTCACACAGGCAGGTTTTTTTTCAGGTGCGGGTGGATGTTTTACATTATATTCCTATGATACAGGGTGTTTTTGTAAAAACATCCTGGGTGCTTTTAAAAACACCGCTGCCAGCGTTTTTTTTTCACTGCTCTGGGTGGTTTTAAAGTTGGGATAAATTCAACTCGCCAAGAAAAAGCACCCGACGTCAGGCAGTTTTTTGACAGCTGACCAATGAACGAGAACCTACGTCACTAGGAAAAACGTTGGAAATTCAAGAATGGCGACCCAAACCAAGAAGTCTTTCCCGACGGAGCAACTTGTTGTTCTTGTCAGTGAACATGTTGAGTTATATGACATGACCAACAAGTTATACCACAACATATATCACAAGGAGAGTATCTGGAGGACGATCGGTGGGATTTTGGGACATAAGTGTAAGTATTCATTTTAATGTTTATCTGCTCACCTAACAAACTATCCAGTTATCACCGTTAAACGTGTTTCTAATAACATTTCTAGCGAGAAATATACTTTTTACTTGCATAATCTTTAGTCAGTGATTGTGTCTGATCTTTAGTTTTATAGTTATTAGGAAGATTTTATCGGCTCGATGTCAAAGATGTCCGGTTGCTAGGGACGCTGCTTTCGCACAGCTGAGGGCACAGCTGAGGGCTGTTGATACGGACAACGCAAGCGTTAGTAGCTGCTAGCGAAAGTCTTGGTAGGGCTTAATCCTAGCCTGTTGTTTACTTTTATTCACTGTAGGGGAGGATTGCCGTGACAAATGGAAATACCTTAGAGGCAAGTACGGCAAAGCCCCTGTCGGGGCTTATTTTCCAGATAATGACCGGTCGTTCTATACATTATCCCTTACGTAATGTTGCATGGTTGCAGGAACATCACTGCAGCGTACATTATAATAATGTGATGTTGAATGTTGCAGAAACGTTGCTACGGAACGCCATTTGCGCAAATAACGTCTTAGAAATGTTGCAGATACACTCTCAAATCCTTCATATTTGGACGTGTAAACGCGACAAAAATGTCCATGTTAACATGCACTTTTTTGTATTGGCAATTGAGGGGCCTTGAATCTAGATGTCATACATTCTTAAGATAAGGTTCTGTAAATGATGTCAAACTTTCATTGTATTCCAACATATTAACAGTGTTACAAATATTGTAAAGGATAGATGGTAAACTGTTTAATTATGTTAAACAGTTAAGTTAGGGGACATATTCTGTTTTTAGGGTCCCCACGGACATGTTGCCTTGCTTGCACCAGATATGTCCCTACGATTTTATAATCTGTGTTTAATATGCATTTGATATACCAGAGATTTTGATTTTATCCTCTCTACTTCATCAGGATTATCTCTGCTTTAGGGAGTACAACAGTTGTTTTTTTTTTTACAGTTCTTCGTTCTTTGTTACAATAATGAGGTAAAATGAAGAGTATCTAAATTAAAGGCATCAAGTTTTTCAAACTCAACTTTGTGCAGAACGGCAAATTCCTACTAGAAGCTGCAAGCAAACTCCACTTCTCTATCTCCCACTCCTTGTTTTCTGGTTAACCGGCAAAATTCCCTTATTTTTCACAGGGCAGCATAGAAAATCTGACAACATAACTAGCTAGTTTACACAGTTGAACGCTAGCTTGATCCTCTTACATGTCTCTTTGTAGATGCCCTTGAGACCCCTTTTCTGTGGGCTTGCACTCTCATAGGCCCCGGCAGAGCAGCAGGATGACGCCTTCTTCCCCTTAGGCCATCGCTCCACCAGCACCGTCGTCAAGTGTCACCCCTCCTTCATTCCTAATGTTTTGGGGGGGAAAATATATGCTGTCACTTAGCCAGCGCTGCCTCGAGGCACCAGGCTTTAACAAAAAACACTGCAACAAAAAAACAATAAATAAAACTGAAAGCAATGAAAAAATAAAAAACAAAGTCAGACCTGCACACAAACTAACCAAACCTGCAGTAGGATTTGTTTGTTTGCGATTCCTAGCTTTTCCAGCCCTTGGCCTATTCTGTTCCAGCCCAAAACCAAACTGAATGAAGTAATTTGAACTATAATTATTTCGGAAGGCTCGGTGAAAGTACAAAGAGCCTTATTGAGCTGACATAGATTGTCCAGGCCTGGTACAGAGCAATACAGCGCCTCATCACTAGCGCTCAATGTAGGCTTAATGGTGGATGTAATAGGTGTCAAGGCATTCTCTCTCTCTCCACTGGGCCGAGTTTTCAAGCATGGGCTTTTCTTCCTGGGAAAGCCTGTAAAGGAAACAGCCGGTAGCAAATTTCCAGTCTTACAGTTTTACCCTGTCACTGAAGTTAGATGTGGGTGGAAAGCGTATATCAGCCACACAGTCTGCATGAAGGCAAGCTTACCACTTTCCCTGTTGGCCTAAAAAAGCTTGCCTCGGTTGGATCAATCCTCCTTTAAATGGAGACCATAATTCACCTGAGGTTTGACAGGGCACCGAACATATCTAAGGCTTGAGGAAAAACTCTCTTACTCCGTTTTTCCTTTATTTGGCTTTTGTAAAGAGTGTAGTCCTGGTGCTTTTTTTACATTGTGTGCACGATAACTGATGGGTTTGTTGGTTCAACATGTGTTTTCTCCTGATTGACTATTCATGTATTCATCCTTCTTTTCTTCAGCTGTTCTATTCCACAACAAGAAACATTTGTTCACAATGTGTGACACCAGTGACCATGCATGATATACTCTGGTGACTTCTGATGGATCATAGAACATGCATTGATATTAATGCCAAAATAGAATATTCAACAACAGCACCAACATTTAATTCAGTACAGTGGATGTTGCGTATGATCTGAGGACTTTCTTTAATAAAAATCTATGTTTAATTGTATTTGTCTGTTTATATCGATATATGTATATATATATATATATATAGGTAGATATATATACTTTTGGAGGAGGCTCAATGCGTGTAACAGACATCCAGTCACCCTAGAATCCTAGATGCTCAGAAGCCATATGCCGCTTTTCCACCGCACATGTAGCTCGACTCGACACGACACGACTCGACACGACTCGACACGGTAGCAGCACGGGTCCTTTTCCACCGCAAATAGTACCTCCTGGACGTGGGCGGGGTCGGCTGCGCGAAAGGGCCGTGACGTATTTTTGTACGCGACGCAAACAACACCTACGCAACCCACACATGGACAGAACCCACATAACAACAATGGAGGACATCGATGCGATGGTATTCGTGTTCGTATTATTAGCTGGCATGTTGAAGAAGTTGAAGAAGTGGAATATGTTGGCTGCGGCGCTGCTATGGCTGTTACCAGCATGGTTGCCATGTCGCTCTCGTGACTTCGTCACACTCTCTGGCCAATCAGTGGCCGGCCGTCTGCCAACGTCACCTTTTAGCATCGGCTCAGCTCGCTTGGAACCTAGAGCGAGGCGGTACTAGAAAAAGCAGCCACTTCAGGTACCAGATACCATGTTTTCGCGGTGGAAACGCAAAAAATGCGAGCTGAGTCGAGTCGAGTCGAGTCGTGTCGAGCTGGTACCATGCAGTGGAAAAGCGGCAATAGTCAGCTGTGAGTTGGGTCCCACTGATCCACTCTGAGGCCACTTCAGTGGACAAGTTGTCTGACTCTAATTGGAAAAGAGAAGAGACCGGGACGAAGAAACGCTGATGCTAATCAGTAAGCTTTCAAAAGGTGAATTGACTGTCTGTGTGGGATAAGGTATGAGGGGCAGTGGGGCACGGTACATAACGCACGGGTGCTTACATCTGTTGAAGTATGTCAAGGGTGCCAAAAGAGGATGTAGGGTTTGAGTTATGTTTCAAATCTGCCACATACAAGTTGGATGCTATTTTACCGCCACGGATCCTATTTCCCTGGCGGAATAAAGAGGTTTGTTATGTACAAGAAAACCCTTCAGTTCACACCTCTTCACCACACACCTCGGAATCCTGCCGAGGGGAAGAGGATGAAGATTTAGTGCTCATTTATTATTTATATGACAGTGAGTGAGAGAGGGAGAGGATCCGAGAAGCCTATATATGTCCATGTGTAACAGGGTTTAACCTAGGCCCCGGGAGTCTTAGGCCTGCCGAGGTGATTTTCAGGGAGGTTATATAAGAGGCAGGGCAAGAGGCCATTTTGAACATTTCCTTGCCCAGAAACAAGCAACATATGTCCAAGAGCTCATGGTAAAATCGTTATAACTAAAGGGGCTATATTCATGAAATTATTTCTGTGCCGTTATTTCGGTTCAACGTAGATGGCAGTACATTACAAATATAAAGCTGATGTTTTCTTCCCCAATCACACTCTATTTGAAGCATTTTACTAGTAGCGAACCCAGGCTATAGTATTTACACTCGTTTGTAAGTCTCACGCGTGCTTTCAGTAACACTCAGTCATGAAAGTACACGCCCTGTGTACTGTGGTCAGTATGCGTCAAGAACAAGAAATGATTGTGTAGGGTATCTAGCTATCTAGCTAGATAACCTAAACAGCAATTTCTTGTTCTTTTTTAATTCTTAAAGCGTGCCAGCAACATAGTTAAAGCGCGCCTGCAACTTACCGAAGGGCACGTGTGGTTTAATAAAGCACACATGAGGCTCATAGAACCACATGGCTTCCATGTCACCTCCCAGGCAACATGTAGTCCTTTCTTTTATGTTTTTATTCCATTATCATTATTTGTTTATATATTTTTCATGGAGCAGGTGGGCAGTCTGAAGAAATTAGTTTTCGGAATATGTGTAGGGTTTCAGCAATGGGGAACTCATTCCACCATTGTAGAACCAGGAGTCTTTGAACTTTGGATGATATTGATGCTTTTTGAATATTTTTATTATTTTTCCACTCAAGACGCATGGGACAACGCATGGACCAATGTTGAATAGTGCAATGGGGACAATCGTATGTTTGTGAGATTGTTTTTCTGAAGACCATTAGAACTCATTCGCATAACTATTATTATGAGAATGCTTCTATTATTATGAGAATGTAAGTAATGAGTGATAGCTTGTTTTATTGTATTTTGAATACTGCTCTACAGCAAAACTACAGCAGCCAATGGGGTGCAGAGGGAGTCTGTTGTTCTCCTCACAGCAGTTCGATGTGGAGGCTCAAGTCAGCGTTCTTTGTTTACTGTCTCAGTTAGTATTGTGTGTGTGCTTGTAGTGAATTCTGACCCTTATCCCCCCTTCTCTTGTTATCACCACAGCTGGCTAGTCTTCTCCCCCTTCTTTGATTAATACAACTGCTTGTAAAAGCACCTGAACTGAGCTGAACATGGACATTTATAGACCGCGGAAGAAAGTTATTAAGGGTGTAAGATCTCTATAATAACAAGAAAGATAACATGAAAAATGTCGTGGCTTACATATCAAAACTAAATGACTATTTTTGTTTCAACATCTAAAAGAACACATAGTAGCCCATATTGAAATTAGTTTTTGTGTCTTCAGAGACTTCCCATGGCGTGTGGCTACCCTGTGCTACAAAACATCCTCTGCACGGTTCACCCCTGCCACTGTCATCCGTTGGGATCAGGATCACAAGCAATCCCAAGCTCACAGAATGGGTCCTCCTAAATGAGAAATAACAAATAACTAATTAGAGGGGGATTGGTGTTGAACCCTGCCAAGCATTAGCATGATAACAGAAATGTAATTAGTAACAACAGCTAGTAGGCGGGGGCTATCGCCGGGGTTTGCAACATTCTAATTTGGCTTTTTCAGTGCCGGTGATTAGAGGAATTGTGTGGTTGTAGTGCTGGCTGCGGCTTTAAATGAGTCTTTGTGGCTTTGTAAAACAAAATAATGCAAACCGCCTATCTCAGTATTTGTTCCTGCCGGAATGACGTTTTTGCTGGAGGCTGTATAATTGCATTTTATTGTTTCTTTTCGTACACGTTCTCCCATATGCGTCGGGCTATAGCCTCTGCCTCACCAGAGAAGAGCCTTTCCATGGCTCTCCTTCCACATGTACAGTCAATTTGATATCCTCTCATTATGCAAATCAATTTTTCTTCAGCCCAAAGTGAATTGGCGTGGTGGAAGGAGTGATACCGAGCAAGACACGAAATGCAATTTAGGAGTAGATGAAAGGGTCTGCACGTACACAAAAACTGTGTGTGAAAATCTGTGCAACTTTTTCTTTCGCTAGATCAAACCCTGCTGTTGCTTTTCTTCTTCATCATCTTCTGCCAGGTCTCAGCCTGCTAATGCATGATGCATCCCATGTTAATTCAGCCTGACACCTTTCTTGCCCGATCACAATGGCAATCCTTAGCCGAAGTGGGGGTGAGTTAGGAGACGGGTATAGCTCTGGGGATACACTGTCTCCGTGATTATCCTCTTCGTCTCGTGCAGCAAGTCAACATTATAAATCTCAGAGGCAGTCACAGCCAACTCCAAAGAAACCAATTACTTTCTCAATGACCAGCCTCATGTAATATTTACATTGTGATACCAGCCAGGTTCTATGTGCCTCAAGTCTATGAACTGTGGAGGTGGTGTCCCCGCTTCCCCCCACTGCCTTCAGTATTCTTTGTATTGTCAAGCCCTTTCATATTTCCCCAGAGCACTGCTCTGCTGCAGTCCCATTCTGCAATCACTGGTATTTATTTTTGATGATTTACTCAATTGGCTCCAAGTTGGTAAATGTTTAAACTCTGGTGGAAGTGGTGATTGGCAAAAAAGAGGCTTGATTATTCACCATGTAATGAGTGGGAGCGGCAGGATCAAGTTTTACATCAAAACCGAATTCCACCCATGAAAGTAATGTGCACGTTCTATATACATGAATAAAAAAGCGTACAGCCACTGTCACTTTTGTTTATCCATTTGTCATGACGTTTGCGTGCTTTTCGATTATCAAGACCAGTGGTTTGCGTTTGGAGGGAAATAGGCCTCAAGACTCGTCAGTGACAAGAAATCTTTCCAGAAAGATGAATGGCTCTGAGCTGCATTGTATTTTACAACTGACTGTGACCCAAGACATCTTTAAATTTTTTCATAGCAGGAATTCCAGAACACACACACACACACACACACACACACACACACACACACACACACACACACACACACACACACCCCTCTGTGATTCCTTTTTCTGCCCGTGATGAATTGAATAAACATCATAATAAGGCTGAGTGCTTGCTAAGTGATATCAAGGGGTTATAGTCCAGACTGTTTGCAGGGTACTGTTCTGCTTCACAGGGGACCTGCTGGCGTGTCCCTGTGTGCATGTGTGTGTGTGTTTGTGTGTGTGTGTGTGTGTGCGTGTGTGCGTGTGTATGCGTGTGTGCGTGTGTGTGTGTGTGTGTGTGTGTGTGTGTGTGTGTGTGTGTGTGTGTGTGTGTGTCTGCGTGCAGACATGAGTCATGTATTAGTTTCTGTGTGTGTGTGTGTGTGTGTGTGTGTGTGTGTGTGTGTCTGCGTGCAGACATGAGTCATGTATTAGTTTCTGTGTGTGTGTGTGTGTGTGTGTGTGTGTGTGTGTGTGTGTTTGTGTTTGTGTGTGTGGCTGGGCAGATGCTGGGGTGTGTACAAGCTGTCTCACCAGGTCAATTCCATTGCCTGTCATTGGCATCCAAATCCTTTCCCTTAAACAAATGCATGCACTTGTGCAGCCATGCACACACATAAACACACAAAAACTGAGCAACAAAACAGACAACGAATGCCCATGGCGAGATGATCACACGCTATGTCGTGTCCTTGCCAGCCCCTACTGTTCTCAGATCTCTGTCACTTATTTTATGAACAATATTCAGGATGCAACTCCTGAAGCACGAAAGAAGCAACAAGATGGCTTTTATTTCGATGAGCAAATTAAGTTCAGGAATAGTCCCGGAAGAGGAAGATGTGAGACTTCCAGATCCATGAGTTATGTCTCATCACTATCCATCCATCCGTCCATCTCTATTGATCTATCCATCGACTGTATATTCGACTCTATCTTTCTGTCCTTCCTGCATCTCTTGAGCTCAACGTTCATCTATTTATTTAGATTTGTGGTTTAGGTCTAGGCGCTGGATGAGGTGTCATAGGTTATACGCATTCATTGAGCCATGTGTTGCTGCATCGTGTAGTTTCTTTCATTTACTTTTCTGATGCAACATTGAATATTATTACAAGTTCTACATTAAGAATTTCGCTAGATATTTTTACTGTTTAATTTATGTTAGTCGAGGTCACAAGAACAATTAGTCTGACATTGGAATGTAATAGCCGTCTCTTTATTCGTCTACATTATTTCAGGTTGAGGTTGTAAGGTTGGGAGGTTATAATGGTTTAGAGTAGGAGGTGAAGGAAAATGTAAAGATACCCCAAATATTTTCAGCATGATGATGTATTATGACCAGCTTATACTCAAACTGATCATGCTGTACCATAAACATGTGACTTGAACAGATGCCATAACACTTACATTAAAAACCCATTGATTGCTTAATAGGACGGAAAATACTAAAAACACTTAGTATTATTGATGAATTGAGAAGTATTGTATGGGTAAATAAATATTAACTCATACTCAATGGATTTCAGATGTATTACATATGTTAACCATTCTATCCACGGGGACTACACATTAGAGCCATAAATGATGTTATCCATATAATTTCATAAATGTCTGTCTGACATGATACACATCCAATGTGCATCATTTTACTGGAGAGATCTTAATCGCCAAATCAACATTGTTTTGTTCATTATGTTTCGCAGTTTTCTAAGAGCCACATGCTGAATTTTCTTCGCTCCCTCATGCTTTGAGCTATAAACGCTGCACTTCATTATATTCGTTCCTATGAATGCTAACCATATATCACCTGCTGGCTGCTGTTTAGAAGAAGCTGCCACTTTAGAAGGGAAATTTCATTGTAGTTCAAACGTGGTATCTTCTACCGCAGTGAAAATAAAATAATCACATCCTGGCATTATACCACAGATACAATTTTCGATATGCTCTGCTATATAAGTATTTCCACTTTTAACAATCTCTCTCTCTCTCTCGCTTTATTTTTTTACCCAAACAATTCGCCGAAAAAGTTTACTCAAGCCATTAGCCGCATCCGTGTAGCTTGAATTCACGGGGGCCTATAATTGCTTTGATAAGTGCAAATAAGCACAATTAACAAAGCCAGGTGACTGCCAATTCGTCCTCTCCACTATCTCTATCCTGTCTCCCTTAGCAATGCAATGCTTTTATTCCGGTAGCCAAGGCCTGACGTAGATAGTGTCTGGGACTGGGTTCACAGCAACATATAAATAATGGTCATTAGTGTGTGTTGGACCAGCCAGCGCACCAGAGTAACTCGCTCATTTCTCTGCATCCAGCACGGCGGCTCCGCTGCGCCTGGGCTCCCTGGCTCCCCTCCAATGAGACTTATAGATGGCTCGGAAAAACTGGAGCTGGGATCTCTGATTTATCATAACAGAGCGATTTGGCAGGAAATCACTGCCACTGGGCCCATGGTCCAGCTTCCTCCTCCTCCTCCTCCTCCTCCTCCTCCTCACGGGGACTTTAGCAGCATGCCCTGCCACCTCGCCCAGCATCCATCTCCATGGGGAGTGGGGGCGGGGGGCGGGTGGCGATGGGGATGGAGGGGGTTGATAGTCAAAGCCCTGTAGGAAGTGTTCTTTGTTTGCTGTGGAAGTGGGTTGACTGAGGTGGGTTCCGCAGTTATTACTTGTTTTTTTCGAATGAGGTGATTCTGTGACAATTGGAGCGGATTTAGAAATGTTGGAGGTCTTTTTAGACGTGCCAAACGTGTGTGTGTGTGTGTGTGTGTGTGTGTGTGTGTGTGTGTGTGTGTGTGTGTGTGTGTGTGTGTGTGTGTGTGTGTGTGTGTGTGTTAGCAACATGAACAATGAACAGCAGCGAGACTAGATAAAGACGGGAAAGATAATTGTGAGTGGCACAATTTATTTAAGATTGAGATGTTTTTATTTGATGTTGTCTAAATGGGAAAATCCATACAGGGGGAATATTGACGTATTTCTCTTAAACAAAATATTCAATTTGTCAAATATAGGCTATTTGAAAAAACTGTTTTGACCAAATACTTAAATGGTGCTGACCTGAACTGATTTTGTTCAGGTTGTGATTGGCTTGATATTTGATTGGACAAAAATGTGGAATGTTCATATCTTGGGCCCTATACATTTTTTTAATCAGTTATTTGGGTTACAGATGTTCCACTGCTTCATATAATATGATTATTATCGCCGGCAAGAAGTGTTTGATGTAACATTGGGCTGGTGGTGATTAGGTGGTGAACAATGCGCTCATGAATTCCATGTGAAGAGTTTATTCCATGATGAGAAATTTGATGCAAATGTGGACAATTCATTCCAAATTAAAAAGCAATAGGCTTCTTAAGCATTGTTTAGTGCTTTGAATTTGACAAGACCCAGCCTAAAATTGGAGGTTCTGACACCCGACTCTCGGCCAAAAGGTATGGAGTCATTAATCCCTAGACCCTACATGCTCAATGATTTTATATTAAATTGGATATGAACACGCCTTTAGTCAGGACCAAACGGATTGCGCAGAATAATCCACATTTCTAGTCAAAGTTGAACATTATACTGTACATTGAATGTTATAAGCATCATTTAAGATGCATTGCACAGGGATGACAAGGTTAACATTTTATCATATCTGGTCAGGCGGAACAATTCCGTGCCAGAATCAAGTTTCTACTTGGGATGATGGGTAATTGTTTGGCTAATTTGCCATCTAAAAAAAGAACAAGAAGCTATTTCACTGCATAACAAGCTGTGCGCACTGTGCTCCAGTCACATATTGACCCAGGAGAACAACACTAGGATGAATGACTTTCATAATGAGCCTAGTCTCCCAGCAACACAGGGAAAGGGAGCTCCTTTGACTAGCTAGAAAGCCAGGGGATATATGTGTATTAAGTAGATTAATTAAACCCTGCCAAAAAAACGGAATAAAAGTAAAAATGAGACAGGGGAAAATTTGTATGCGTATCGTCTTGTGGGAATATATTGTTTATTGAAAGAATAAGAAAATAAATAACCAATTCAATTATGCACGGGGCTATTGTTTCATGGACAGTGTCTTATAACTCCGTAGGGCTCGGGATTCACTTGAATGAGGGAGCTGTCTTGTTTCATTTATTTGTTAGTATGCTAAACACGAGTGTTAAAGACAAAGAGACGCTATACTTTGAGGTTCCAAGTTCTGAAATGTGATGGACAAAAGCGTGAACACTATGTAATCTTAATGAGATGACTCATATGTAAACTAGGTAATTGGCTTAATGTTGAACACACATCGTTTTAACATGACCATTCAAACCCAAATTGTATTCTTATCCAAATGTCAATCCTGCGGCGATGTTTGGCTAAAATGTATAACACCTCAATTCACCTGTTTGCCATTTACGTTCATTAATTTGTATGGACATCTTAAAAGTTGCTTGCAGAAAAAGGTTAAACTATGTGGCTACCACGTACAGACATGACCTTTCTATCTGACCAATTAATCTGTCTTTTCATCATAGATACCTTCCCTGCCAATATTCTAATTATAGATGAGGCTTCAGCTCATTTTGCTCATGCCATGGTAACTATGCTGCCTCGACTTCCAACAACTTTCTCCCCATATTCATTTTGTTCACATCACTACTAATGTATAAATGTTGCGAACGTAACACACATTTCAATAATATAAAATATACTCCTCATACGTAGTTCTCTGCAGTAACAACACAATTGGACTAAAGTAACAGCATTGCATCTGTTGCAAGCTTTCTCTGCATAATTGTTGTCTCTATTTCCGCCATTTCTGTATCACTATCTTATTCTTTGTCATTTATAAAAAATAACTAATACTCGTAATTGTATTTATTTACAGTGCATTTCAAGATTGCACTATCAAAAGAGCTTTATCGGCATGGAAAATAAACATTAAAATTGCCGAAGCAGTTGCGCTTTGGCAAATTGTGATGCATTTAATATTGCAAGTCGTTAACCGTGTAAAAAAAATCGAATATACAAATTACAGGGACAATTTGAGTAATACTGTATAAAAACAGGCTTTAAATCTTTCCATCTCTCTGTCTAGCTCTCTCACTCTCTCACAACCCCTTTCCTGCTCACTGCAGTCTTAATGACTTCTTGGACCCGCCAAGAGGCTGGGTGGCCCCTCATTAAGCACAGTGGGGATTAAGGCCCCCTGACCAAGACTATTTCCAGCAACATGCTAGCGCATTGTAATGAGGCCCTCTCTAGTGCTTTACAAACACAGCCCCTCCACCTCCTCCGTCACCTAGTAGGAAATGGGCTCCTTCTCAAGCCCCTTCAGCGGGGGGAAACAAGAAGAAGAGTGTTTGAGTGTGTGATGGGGGGGTGGGGGGGATTTGTGAGTGCCTCCATCCTCTGATGACATATAATCTCTTTGGGAGATGAGTGTTCAGTCTCCGCACTCGGCTGATTGACACATCGGGAATGATGATGGAGTGAGCAAGGCTGGGCAGGGGATGGGACTTCTGAGCTGGAAGGTTTCACCTAGAAGGAGACGTGAGACAACGGCTCCGCCCTGTGGGTGCTGGTCACGGGGAAGCTTCCCCCTGCAACCTTCTGGATGTCTTTGAGGAACGAGGCGAAGAGAATTAACAACAGAGCATCACTTCTAAATCCTCAGTGATCTTTAGGCCAATACAAGCAAGCATTCAAAGTCACTTGACACGTATATGTTACAACGTTCTTGTTGATTTCTTAGTAGAAAGGAGATAAGGAACTTGGTGGAGAAAAACAAACTATTACCTCCTGGTTTTGATGTAATTGTCTGCAGACGGCAAAGATAAAACATGCCTTTTTTTAATTCCTGAGTTCTCGGTGGAGAATGCTTCTGTGTAATGGGATTGAACACCGATTGCCCTCTCTAGCTGTTTGTAGCGAAGCTACAATTGCAGTAGACTTGCGAGGAGAAGCGGTAAGCAGTACCTGCTTTATCTCTCCTTCTTTCAATTAAGTGTTATGACAGGTGGCAGAAGCACAACTTAGCCGAGCTCTGCGGTGTATTTTTTATTTCTTTCTGTTTGATTGTGCTGATACATCAGTGGCGATGCACAATGATGACCACCATAACTCTGGCCCCACTGTCACTGTGTTTGGTTGAATAATTCAGGCTGCCCATAAATGTAATAAAGACAAAAATGGGTTTGAGGGTCGGAAGGGATGGGGGGGGAGGGGGGGGGAATTACATCAGTTTTATTGAAACAGTAAATCCAACAACTGGCTCTTGAAGAGAAGAGTAGTTATGTTGGAAGGAGCAACAAAGAAAACGTGACCAAAAAATACCAAAAAATGGGTTGTTTGACAGTGATGTGCACAATGCTGGATCTCAGCCTCCATTGGATGGCCCCGTTACGGGTGTGAATGTACGGCTTGTTAGGACACAGTGGACGGTGTGTGAGTGTTGCTTGGGTTGGCTCTATAATCCGTCTCTCAAACAGGCCATGACATCAGCAGGAGTGTGGAATGCAGTAAGCAGGGAGAGGCAGGTGTGCAGGAAACGCCAAACCAGGGGTCTTTATTATATTCCGAGCAGGTAGCGGCCCTGTGATGGATTGACGCCAACTGGGCCCCGGCAGTCCTGAATCAATTAGGGTGAGTTCATGAAATTGAACAGAGAAAACCCGGGACCGCAACTTTTTACGGGTAATTTGATCAAATCTGTGTTGACCCCGAACCCTGGGACCTGTTGGCCGATAATGGATTGTAATTACTTTACGGCGGCACAAAAAAAACGACGTGTATTACAGGACGTGGCCTTGTCTACACATTGTGAATTTCAACTGCGTGCATAAAGCCAATATAGCGCACAGGGACTCAAATACTTCCCATGGCCAAGTGATAATGCTGCTAATCAGTGTAAGTAGAGGATTAAAGCAAAACCCTGGAAAAAAAATCCTGGAAGGTAGCACAGCGCTTGCTGACATTTTTCCCTTGCTCTCTTCCCTCTCTTCCTCTCTCTCCCTCTCTCTCCATCTCTCCGTTCGCCTCTGCCCTGACGATCAGGAGATTACGTTTTGATTGACATTTGTTAAGGTCATTGGTTAATTGCTAGTAACACTGCACCTTTAATTACGAATACGGCCTCATTATGCGCAGCCTTATTTACTCAGGACCCCAACTGGTTCCACTATGATTCTCATGCAAATCGAGCCACAATTATCTCTGCCATCAATGTGGGGAGATGCAAGCCTTGTTTGTTCCTAATGTCATTGTTTGCACTATTGAGCGCATCATTAAGTCCTTCCCTGCAAGGATGCCATCGGGGAAAGGCATCCTATAAGAGTACGACCTATGAAAGAGCTCCTTGATGCAAAGCATCTGCAACCTCAACCTTTTAACACGTATATAAAGATGTATACCTGCCTGCTGGCGAGTGGTGGTGTTGGGGAATGTTACTTTTAAAAAAGATTGCATTAAAGTTACTTACCATAAGAGTATTTAGTCACATTGCTTGTAGTTAACTGCTGTAAGAAGTACAGGCCATGACGAATGATTACTTGCTAGAACGATGCGTTAATCGTTCCCTGTGCTTTAGTAAAACGACTGCTTTAACGACAGTGATAAGACAATGATTTGCATTCGTATACATACGAGAATACATCTTTTTATTCTGTAGATCATCTGTTTACACGAAAGGCACATCCCACTTTCAACTATCTCAGCCTGCTGACACATACTGGCCGTTTAGTACACATCTGATGTGTGCACGCACATATAGGTGTCAGCTTTGCACGCCATCCTTGGTTTGAATAATCTCAGAGAATCGTTGGAGACATATCGACGGTGTAGCGGTTATTTTGGATTATGTTGCAAATCAGTTTAATAATAGAATTGCAAGGAATAGGAATCGCAGAATCAAACATGAAGGCAAAGCAGAGATATCAGAGTGAAATTTGGATGTATCAACCCCCCCCCTTGCTTTATACTTCTTGAAGACCGGTGACGTAGGCCTCCGAGCAAAGCATATGATGCGACAACAAGCATGTGACTCAAGATCAGAAGACCAACTATAATCAAATGTAGCATAGATTAATATACCTCGGGACGTGGTTTAACAATCTCTTGTGAAAGTGCCCGTTTAGATTTTGCATCGTGATTTACAAATGTTTTCCATTTGGGATTTGAAGAGATATTCAAAATGCTTGCGCTAAAAGAGCCAGTGTGGGAGCAGCGTTGACAGTATTTGATGGTGAACAATGTCAGCTATTTTGAGGAGCCTAGTTTGCTTTCCAGAGCCGTGACCTTAACCGGAACAACAGGAGGAACGGGAAGGGGAAAAAAGTGACAGATTGTAGGATCAGGGTTTCATTTCTGTTCCATAGTAGTACTTGGCAAAGCCTCTGCACAATGGTTTTTGGTTTCTTCTTCAGCTCACAAGGACAGAACCTTTCATTAAAGGATGTGGTGGAGGGTTAGTGAAATAATGGTCTCATTGCTGGCGATAGATGCGCTGAAGCTTGGAAGGTCTGAGATCTGCAAATAACAGTTTTAGCGACTTCAATTCATGCTTCAGTTCATATCAAGATTTCTACTTCACAGGCCACTCAGAATGTACTGTGTACAAAAATGTACTGCCAACAGTTTACTGTTGACTCTAGAGGTGATAGAGTGCAAATTCGAATTCCGATAACGCCCCAAGGCGATATGCACATGCGGAAATATGATTATAATTGCCAGTGCAGAATTCTACAGAGCCTGCCAAGTTTATGAGAGTTTACCAAGCCCTCAGCAGAGCCAGAGCAACTCACATTTTGCACTGAACATGAAATGTTAATTCACGCTGCAGGGGTTCCAGAATTGGGTGAGAGAGCACTCATATCAACATCCATCTCTCCCTCCCTCTGTCACTCTGGCTGTCTTGTCGCTGTTCTCTCCAACTTTCCCTTCTCTGGTTTCATCTTCGGAGAAACGCTGACCCTCTCATGGCCGTCTCAGCCGCCACCGCCGCCGTCGCTATCATTGTCTCTCTGTTTGGCTTTGGCGCGACGATCGGCACACCTCCTGCAACCTGACGGATCTACCCCCCCCCCCCCCCCCTCTCCGCCTTCGACCCGGCAGCCCGTTGGATGAACTGCGTGGGACGTCCTCAGGGTGTCTCAGCTGACATCGGCGGAAATCCAGATAATTTACTGAGCATGTTCGCATCCAAACAGCACGGCCGGCTCTGAAGCCCGGCCCCAGGAGGAGCAAGAGGGTACGGCTTCAGCCAGCAGAGTGTCAACACACATTAACGCTGGCAGAATGATGCATCTAAATTGTGAGACAAATAAGCTCCCGCTAATAATAATGATGATAAGTAATGATAATGAATTGGAGGAAAGAGGTGGGGTTACGATTTGTGGAGGTTTGTTAATACCACAGCATAGTGTGTATCAACCACCTCTGGCAATGCCCCTGGCCTCTGAGACATTGTGCTCATTAGTAGTGTAAGTGGTACAGTATGCTTTTCTGTGCCAAGTCCAATAGCAGTGAGGCATAATGTGTCAAGGGTCAAATTTGCATATTGCTAGTCGTACATATGTTTCAAGTCTTCGGGTTGCTAATAAGATATGATCCCTGCAAGTAGAAAACATGTCAATGGGAATGTTTCTGAGCAGTGAGCGGGCACAAGTTCATACATATCTGGTAAGACAAATATATGCATTTTAAATTAGGATGTTTTTATCCGTCGAAATGGAATCATGTTAAGATTTCATATGTGTCCAAAGAAAGTTTGGAGACAAACATGCACATGCATGCACACACACTCACACACTGACTTGCACACACTCACTCGCACACACACACACACACACACACACACACACACACACACACACACACACACACACACACACACACACACACACACACACACACACACACACACACACACACACACACACACACACACACACACCACCAAACGCACATCTTTATGAACATTAGCATTGAAGGGATTCACTTCACTCCCCCTGGGAAATTGTAGCCCTTCCAACATAGAAAGTGAATTTCATGGCTAATTGTCTGCCAATCTCATAAACCATTCCCCAAAGCATGATTGATGCTCAAGTAATAATAATTATATCTATATATCTATATCTATATATCTATATCTATATCTATATATCTATATCTATATATATATATATATATATGTATATAGATAGTGTGTGTGTGTGTGTGTAAATGTGAGAGCCTGTGAACCTGATTCGATGTGTCTGTATCTAATGCCTGACTGCAAGGAAGTGCAACAAATAATTAGTTGAACTTATTGAGTTGACTTGAGTGCAAATGTTTAAAACTGTGTTTCTTCATGATCATCTCAAAATAATCTACAATGCACATTCAGAAACTGTCAAAGCATCGATCCAGCCATGAATCACTTAGTGCTTTGTGGATTGACAAGCGACGGTATTGTGAGATGCGTTGCTTTGTAGAGAGGCATCGTGTCCATGCCGGCTTGAACATACTTTTCCAGATGAAACATGAAAGAGCTATGTTTCCGTGCCGTTGCATCAGCCATGTTCAACCATTTAATCAGTTGCTGGAAGTATCAGGGCTCTTTGATTACTGAACGTATCCACGCCCTCCTCCCCTTTGATCCATCGTAGCATGCTGTGGAGGCATAAAAAAGCAAAACAAAACAAACGTTCATATCAGTTTGTTATGATTTTGAGATAGGAGAGTTCTCTGTGCTTGGTCGAACGTCTGGTCGGGTTTTAAATATGAATGATTCAAAATATGACCTAAATAACTGTTAATACTGTTAGAAAACGTGTAGACTGACATAACTGTCAAGCGTAACGGATAGGTGTACCGAATCTGTCTCCCGGTAAGGCACACAGACAAGAAGAAGAGATATCACCCATAGCACGGGAAACGCTGCTTATTTCACCTCCTATGCACTTCTAACTGAACTGCATTTACGACTTAACTCTTGTCTTCCACACTTTCTCATTCCACGATTCTCACTATTCGGAATTAAATAACGTCTCTCTCTCTCTCTCTCTCTCTCTCTCTCTCTCTCTCTCTCTCTCTCTCTCTCTCTCTGTCTCTCTCTCTCTCTCTCTCTCTCTTTCTCTCTCTCTCTCTCTCTCTCTCTCTCTCTCTCTCTCTCTCTCTCTCTCTCTCTCTCTCTCTCTCTCTCTCTCTCTCTGCAATTAAATTCAATCTCTCTTGCCTGTTTGTTAATTTCCCTCTGTCTGGAAATGTGTGAAAAAACCTTGACACTTTAGAAGCACCCAAGTATATCTATTTCTCTCCATCCTCTCTTTCTCTCTATCTCTCTTACTCCCCCTCTGTCACTCTCTTTCTGAAACAAACAGACTAGTAGTAGTACATTTTCTTCGTCCAAAAAAATGAATACCAAATGTATGCAATGCCGTCACACATATGCCCTTGATATTGCAAATCACTGTGTCTGGAAAATGTTATCAATAGAGGTAGTTTGAGAGCAAAGCCAATACTAGTAGGGAGTAATGTGTTTTCTCTATTTCCGAGAAGGCTATTTCCTTATTAATCTCCCATTCCTCTTGAAAGGTTCTGGAACCGCTGTAAGCCTATAAGCTCCGCCTCCCACAACTTCACAAAAGTCGACCATGGAAGCCAAACGATCAGAGCAACTGCATCAGATTTAGGCTCTTCCACGTAATTCCCCGCCATGTACATGTATCTTTTGTTTATGCAATTGTAAGAAACATGAATTCTATCTAATCTAATTAATCATGGAAATGAAATCAATGTTGGATCAGAGAGAGATGTAATTAAAACAGCGATATCTGCACTGTGAACTCATCCAACACGCAAACTCTCCAACTTGTGATCGTCATTTATGTTATCGTTAGAAAACATGTTGGCTCGTACATTTCCTATCGTCTGCACATACTGTACAACCATTAAAGCCATTCATTCAGTTCTCTAATTTTTTTTATCATTGCATTTCTCCAAGTAGTTCCTGTTGTCTCTGCGGACCACCTGACCCTGTCGGCATAATTTAGCAACATTAGCAAGACAGGCCCCCGGATGGAGAGCTTTCATTACACCCTGCCCGTTATACACTTAATAGACTATCACTTATCAGCAGACCTCCTTCGGCCAGACAATGCTACAGCTACACGATGTCTACAAGGAGCTGTACGTCTGTGTTGGGGCAGGGGTATGAGGGAACCCCAGAGGTGGGAATCAAATCAATACCTGCAGGCAAGGGGAGCTAACAAGGTCTGTCTAGCGTTGTGTTCTGCCTCTAAGTAACGTCAGGGGACATGCATGCAGCCCCCCGCAGTTACACCATCACACGTCTAATGGAGCAGCGCTGCTATGCTTGTGCGTTTGTGTGTGCGCGTGCGTGCATGACTGAAAGAGTGTCTGCGCGTGGCTGAAAGATTGTGTTTATGACTGAGACTGAGAGGGTGTGTGTATGTGTGCATGAGTGTGATTGAGACAGAGAATGTGTGGGTTGGTGTGTGTGTGTGTGTGTGTGTGTGTGTGTGTGTGTGTGTGTGTGTGTGTGTGTGTGTGTGTGTGTGTGTGTGTGTGTGTGTGTGTGTGTGTGTGTGTGTGTGTGTGTGTGTGGGCAGAAAACTGTTCTCTAAAGTTGTGCTGCAATTGTAATGAAGCTAAACAATTAAACAGAATATAACTATTGTGGGTGTGGGTGTTGGCCTCAGGCATGAGTTCAGAAAACATGGGAGCAGAATGTCAGCCAATTAAGCTGTTCAAAATTTAAATAATAAGAAGAATACACTTATAATCTAAAAAGATGCACTTCTAGACATCATCATCACATGATTTAGAGTTAAGTTATATGTACCCTCAACATATTGTCCAGAGATCATCAAGCTTAAATGGAATGTTGTCTCGCATCTTGCTTACATGAATATGTAAGCAATTATTTGTGAATAACATTATCTTGGAAAGCATGACCACGTAATGAAGTGGAGATCTGGGGTCGATGACAGCCTGACGAGTTAACCTTGATCGCCTCCATAATGAAACCCTGACCAGCGCTGGGCAGCCAACCCTAAAACACACAGATTGAAAACAGTTCACAAAAGTGTCTCTGATATTCCCCATGGTGCCTTTTGAAGTCTACACAGCACAACCGAATCAAGGCCTCTCATAAAGAAACGCGGGCCCATTGGCGAAGAGAGCACTGTGCCACACAATGTGAGGGGCTATTGTGCGAGGCGTCCCCCCTTAACAAAGAAATACATAAACTCTCTGGCTGAGCGAGCACTTGGCTGCAGAGTTGCCTGCCTGGCCCTGGTGATTATATTCCCCTCCGTTGCCCCATAAGCCAATTCAGTGGTCCAATCGATGGCTTGTTAGCAAAGTTAGCCTGCCTTGATTGAAAGGGCATGGCAAGTACTTGTGTTCCTAAATTGCGCGGCCCATGTTCCCGTCAGGTTTGATAAGAGTTGAGATGTGCTGGGCTTGTTGTTTGTTTGTCCGATCCACACTGTTGCAATTGCAAGTCCCTACCAGATCCTTTGATTTACTCCACCCTTCAGCCCCACACTTATATCCTTTGCCAATTAGCCCGATTGATTTGAGACCAACACAGTGTAATAATAGGAACGCCAACCTTTGTGGTTTGGAATTCTACAGTGGCTCCCCGTTAAAACCGATACATGGCCGAATAATAACTGCTGTAACCACTGGGATTTATTGACGATACTTTTCATTTGCAGCCCCAATACATTTACTGTAATGTAAATTAGTATTATTATCCTTTTTATTGTTTATACTCGTTTTGCTGTACAGCAAAATGTGATGTTGGATGTGCCATAAGTGCCCATGCATCACAGGTTAAGGAGACTGCATTTGCATATAGTGTTATACTTTGCTAATCCCTCCTGCCAATTTCTATATCATTCATTTTAATTAGTGTATGTTACCTTTTCTGTTCAACTCTCTCCCCACCCCGCTCCTGTATCATAGCAACAGCATCTCAACTCTGCTACTTAATTGTTTGTTTAGCAAAGTAGTAATCCATCATACCAATCACTAGTTACCTGTCATGCTATCCATCCGCGAAATAGATATTGGGGGGGGGGGGGGGGGGGGGGGCTCCATCTTTTCTTTTTGCCAAGTGAAGTGTTTTTCAACCTTGTTTTGAAGCCCATGTAAAACGGAGACTCTGGGGACTTTGACAACAGCCAAATCACAATCTGTCAATCTTCATCTCTTCTACTTTAGTCTTCCCCTCCTCTGAGGTAATGGAGGGATGAACAGAAAAACATGTGAATACACATGTGGTGTTTTGGCCCCCCGAATACTCTGTGGTTCAAACCAGATCGATATCCAATGAAAAGAGTGATGGCCATTTTCATGTCTCCGTTTATTCCTCTGACACTCAGCGCCGTGAACTCAGTGCCTCCCTCAGAGACACTCGGCCGTCATAAACTATGATAGCTAATCTGCACTCCTTTTATCTCCCACACATGATCAGGTGCGTCCGGGATACGGGATGTCCGTCAGATTACGTAATCGGGCCGGACAGAGTGGGAGGAGGAGGTGCAAGCGGATGCGTTACGGAGGGGCCGGTGTTCGGGAACTTTTATCATGTCATTAATGGAGCATTGATATGCATAGCTTATGAAATGAGCAGTGGGGAGATTGCTTTCCTGTCTTGATGGGCTGATAATATGAGGATGTGCGGGCTAGGCTGGGGGACTATCCCTTGCTCAGTCAACAGCAGTTGTCATTACACCTTTGGTCTCTCTCTATCAGCCCCTGCCATCTCTCTTTTGCGGCTCGTCTTCACCAGGGTAATCTCAAAGAGCAATTAGGAATATTTCTTCTTCCTTTCCCAACTTTTTCAGAATTTTAATGGGAAATTATAATGGCCACTCCTCTCCAGCTGTGGAAGTCTGTCAACTCCCGCGGTCGGATGTGTGTGTCTTTGTTTGTGTGTGTGTGTGTGTGTGTGTGTGTGTGTGTGTGTGTGTGTGTGTGTGTGTGTGTGTGTGTGTGTGTGTGTGTGTGTGTGTGTGTGTGTGTGTGAGTGAAGGGTATAGCCATGGCTCATTGGTTCAGCATTCTGTACCCAGGGGGTGCAACTTCATGCAAAACAAACTCCACACGCCACACCCAATTACCCATAAATATATATATAAATATATATATAAATATATATTTATATATATTTTTGTTTTTTGTTTGTTTTATGTATATATTTATATATGTATATTTATACATATAATATATATATATATATATATATATATATATATATATATATATATATATATATATATATATATATATATATATGCAGATTTGAAGAAGTAAATATAGGGTATTTATTTAAGGGGCAAGGATGAAAATCCTAGGCAGTGTTTTCCAAAAATTCCCTATATTGATTTTGTTTTGCCACTTAACCACAGCCAAATGTTTGCATTGGATCAGGGCATAGATTCAGGCAGATCATCATGCATGCTGAACCATTTACTCTTAACAAACTCCAATTAGCTCGCTGTGATTATTCACTATGCGTCTAATTGTTAGCCAATAGCGCCATATGGATTTGGACCCGATTGGCTCTGTTCCGTCCGTCAGCCTGTACCTGTTTCGACCGCTTCAGTAGTAGCAGGAATGGGCCTAAGCATAGTTTGCCACGTTGCTGCAGCAGCAGCAGCAGCCACAGCAATTAGATTGGAATTGATTGTTTGGATGATGTAGCTGGAGGAGAAAGAGGGGGTTGTGTTCGTTGTTGTTAATTGTGTGACATGTGAGCTATAATACAAGCATTAATCCTGCAGGAGGGTATCTGCCCGTCTGAAGATTGTGTTTGGTGCACCGCCCCGACGACTAACTGCTCACCTTCATTCCATTAACATCCATCGAGCGGTACGTTGAACCAACAGAATAACAGAGGTGTGGTTATCGCGGAACGCCTTGTGCTTCTTATCTCTGCTGAGTTGAATGGGGTGAAAGTTGGATTATTTCCTAATGCTTTTTTATTACAATAAAACGTTTTCTGTCAATCACACATAGGACTAAAATATACCGCAAATACGCAGAATATGTGAAATGCAGGAGAGAATTTGCTGTATCTTTATGAGACATAACTAGTTTGGCCCAGCTCTGGAGGCGTGGCACGATTTAAGTCAAAACAACACATTTAAAATGATCTTTGATGTACTCGGGCCCTAGGATATTATAGCTTAAAAATAAAAAAACTTGAGACAAAGATGATGTGTGAGCATCCCCCTCACACAGCCCCGATGGATACTTAAAATTCCTTCTAATAGCAAGTGTGTGTGTGTGTGTGTGTGTGTGTATGTGTGTTTGTTTGTGCACGTGTGTGTGTGTGTGTGTGAGTGTGCCAACACAATCGTCAGGCAATAGAGAACAATGGCTTATCGTCTCGGCTAGTTAGGCAGCAGCCCCCCGGTGGCCCCGCCCTCCTCTTGTCAGCCTCTGTGTGTTGAATGGCTGGCGGTTTATAAATAAAGATGCTTTTGGATAGCATTTCATCTCCCCTCTCTTGACTTTGCGGGTGACATTAAAAGTCACTCCCTGAAGCCAGTCACCACACCACCGCTGATCCACACACAGAGGAGCCCTCATCATAGCGGGTAGAGCAGGAACACACACGTGTGCATCCCTGAGTGTTGTTTCCCAAGCTGACTGGATGAGACCACTCCGCCCTTCAAAAGCCCTGCCTCCCTGTTCAGCAGAGCCCCTGTATCATACCTTATTGTCAATCGGTCCTCCGCTCGTCATCCTGTAGCGTCACCTGTGTTGACACACAATGTAATCACATCACCCTCCCCCTCATGTTTCCCCGTGTCCCCCGACGGCGGAGGAGGGCGTTGCAGGAGGTAATGCGATCTGATAACCGCCGTGTACGACTGCAATCGGAACATTGGCTGCTAATTCAATCGTGCACGCGTCCCGCCGGACAATTGGCTTTTGATGGACGTAATTGACAATTAACATTGGTGGGCATGTAACGCATCCAAGTGGTCGAGGCCTGGCGTTTGTTTGTTGTCAGAACACACATGCTGTTGATACACGGAGCGCAGACACACACTTGCTGGGTCAGCGGACATGTCTACACATATTGTCTGGTTTGATGTGGATATGTTTTGTGGAGTGGAGAGGGAGACGGGGAAGTGGGCTGAAGGGGAGAGGGGTCGACATGTAGGATCGCCGGTCAGAGTCCAACCGGGGCAGCAAAAAGTGGATATGCTGCTAACAATGTTTAAATAATACATTGGTGATTGTGAAGTGTTCATTGTTTTCTTGAATTGCCCCATTGATATATGTTTGGTTAACAAAGGCATTCAACCTTTTACTTATTGGGACAAAATGAGCGTTCAAAATATCCATTTTAATGGAGACGCAACAAATACCTACTATGCAATCCACCACCGACCCTAATAAATACGCATATTTCTTATGCGTTTTCCTTGATCTTGTTGCACTTAGATTTTTCTTAGTTGTACAGGCTTTTATTGAAGAGGCTTCGGATTGCAAGCGTCTTCTCTCAATGACTCCAGTGTTATCATGCAATGCTTGTGCTTTGAAACTATAAAAGCTTGCTTGTTCGTGGAGTGCTTGTGGGCTTGAAGGCTGAAAATGAAGGAGGGCAGAAAGTTATTTGACTCCCCTGACCTTCCCTGTCTTGGCAACATCAATCCATTTATCTTCCTTCTTTTGCACTTCAGTGCTCATTAGTCTTGATGAAATTTCTCCTTCCTGTGGCTAGTCACTAGGGCAGTCCGATAAGGTGTTAGACACAGCTCCTCTCCCCTTTATCTCCACTTCACGCACTACTCAGGAGTGATGGCCAAGCTTATGCAATACCGCAGAGAAATATAATAATATATAACCAAACAAGCATAATTGCAGCTGTTCATAAAATGACCAGATTTTAGCGAGCCATTCCCTTTCTTATCTCTATTTTGTGTGTGTTTGGACCTTTGTGTGTGTGTGTGTGTGTGTGTGTGTGTGTGTTTGTGTGTGTGTGCGTGTGTGTGTGTGTGTGTGTGTGTGTGTGCGTGTGTCTGTGTGCGTATGTGGGTATGTGTGTGTGTGTGTTTCCCTGTATGTGCGTGTGTGTGCCATTTTCATAAGTATCTAAAGAGGCCATCTAGGCACTGTTCAATGACATTTCACAGGACAAACTTTCTGATATGGATCAAATTTAAAATAATCGAGTTAACCATAAAAATCATACATAGCTTGTGCACTATATTAATCTTGACTTTTTAGCCAGATGAGCTTCAATAGAAGTGATCATGTACAGCAATAAACAAAAATAAAAAGCGAACCAACTGCATCAAATCAAATGAAGAAAACCATACATGGCTTGTTTATCCTAAAGGAGATTGAACCTTGAAGAGTGACACGCACCCACACATGCTACCAACTGTAAAACAATGCTGATAGTCGTGCAGATCAACATCTTCTTCGTCTCCAAGTGGCTGCATTCCCCGGCACCGGTCTCTCCATCACGCTCAGTTCACCTACAGAGACGGGCACTTGCAAAGCGGTGTGCGCTGATGGTATCGAGCATGAAAATGAATGTCGTCTTCAACCCCTCACTATCGTCTGGGATAAAAGGAGCCAGGACATCATCCATCATTCATAATGACGCTGATCATCTCTCACGCTCTCGTATAGGATCAAAGAGAACAAAAAAGCGAAGACTTGCTGATGTAGAAATGCCCCCTCTTTTACAATTCCGATTCTTTTGGATACTGTGCAGCTTAACCTTGGCTCGGATCGGAGAGGTAATACATTTGTCATTTGACGGCAGTGTCCGACGCACATAAAGAGCTCTTTTAAAAGAGATATATCGCCGGATTCTTGCTGATGAGGTCTGCCCTATTTGGTGGATTATCCCGTGATTCATTCTCATTTAGTCGCCCAACGGCTCCTAATTTGAATGACTGCGGTGGGCATCATTAAACTGAAGGTTATCAACTCGGGCGGCAGTCAAGAGGTGTCCCTAAGCATTGCGAAGATGACAACCTCTTTCACTTTCACGGTCACCTGGTGGCCATCTCTAATAAGCCCGGTGACTATGGGACGACCTCCCTGGTGTCAGAGAGTCCCCATTTACATGAGATGAAAAATGCAGTCCTGTTGCAAAGCGGGAATGTACGTAAACGTCAAAAAGCCTGTGGATAAGTGGGGTTGTGAAAAGTTGCACTGGTGCTGGCTGTTAGTGGTCTTCTTTAGGATGTCTTGTGCTTATTCGGCGAGAAGGGGAGACGTCTTGATGATAGACTCGGGGAATGGTAATTGATGGACTGGGCAGGTTGTAGCTTGTTTCCTGTCATATTGTGGAAGGGTAATGAAGCCTTCAGTTCCCGTTGGCCTGTGGGGCTGACGCAGAGAGTTGAAAAACATTTGCTGCTATTAACTCCAGCTTCACCTTTTCTGTGATGTGATTGACACCTTTCTGTAAATGCATATAAATGAAACAATTCTACAGAACGGTAGAATAGATAACGAGGTAAGGTTTCACTCCAGCTTGGCCTACAGGATTTATCTGTGATTGCCTTGCATCGGCTCATTAAACTTATTTTTAGTATTTCTGTGTGGAGGCCAGGATCACACACTATTTGTGTGTGATCCTAAATCAATCTTAGAATGTGGTTATTTTGACATGACAGCTGCCATGCTAGCATGACATCATTTCCTAACTGGCTCCTACTGGTTACTTACCCATCATCAGTATCCCTGTTAGCTATATGGGATTTTCTTATGAGAAAAAAATTGTTCTACAAACCTGTCACTTTTCTACCAGAGCTATTTACTCCATAAAAAATATCTGAACTAGAAAGGTTCACAGAGGCACACAGAGCCAAAGGCTCTGTGTGCCTCTGTGAACCTTTCTAGTTCAGATATTTTTCATGATGCGGATGATGCGGATGATATTATAAACCCATAAACGATGGTATTAACAATTACAGTCCAACATGAACAAATCGACAGCGTCCCATCTCACCACCCTCGGCCAGAGCCAGCTCTGCTCCTCCGCCCTATAGAGCACGGTGACAAGCAGGTGCAGTAGCATGTTGACAGAGGGCCAAGGCTGGTATTAATTATTAAGATAACCATTTCCTTATTTAGGCCCATAAACGAAATCCTAACTGTGGTAGTTAGTAGTGAAATTAGATTAGATAATGCATATTAATGATTATCCTGGTAAATAGACTAGAAAACATGGATGTTTCAGTGCAATTACTGGAAATATATGCCGATGCTCTTTTCTATGGACATTTTCCCCAATTGATTACGTAATTGCATGGTAAACTAATTGCTTTATTTTTCATAAATCAGTCAAAAAGTCAAGTACCAACACAGCTAGGGGCAATATAAATTAAGAGAAGGTATTATTCCGATTAAAAAACACATTATTTTCCATTAGGTACTCAGTACTTACGGTATAAATCCATTGTATAGACTAATAGATGTAGCGACATAAAAGGCTAGAATGACTAGAATTTAAAAGGTTCTAAATTGTATGAATGATGATTACAAAGGCTAATATTGGTTTAGTTAAAAGGGATTCTTTGTTTTAAAAATACTCAACAAAATCATTGGGGATAAATTAAGGCATTTGCACCACACAGAGCAAGAGGAAGAAGAGGAGAAAGATTTGTGTGGTGCAGAATCCTACCGTGTGTATCTCTGTACATTGGTGTACGGCTGCATCAATAAAGATCATTAACATGCTCAACAAACACTCTTGGAAAGAATTGGAAGAACGACACACATCCGTACATCTTATTAACATTTCTGTGAAAAACCACACACACCAGTGCATCTTGAATTGATGGTGCTTGTCAAAGACATAATAGCTTTTTAGATATTTTACAAATAGCATTTTAGTTTGTTCACATGGTTGATTTCTCCCATGTTTCTATTTTGGGGTAGATGAATTATAGTATGTTTTGCCATGGAATTAAATACAAATAATGTTTTCTGACTGTATATGAGGTTCATCATTTTTGGATGACTAGTTTTTTAAACTGGTCGTTTTCTAATATCATTTCGTCTTTTGGTTTGATGCTATAGCACGTACTACATTTTACATTGTATCAAGCCGAAGATCCAATTTCAATTTAGTTTATTGTGTGCGCATTATCCCTGCTGCGGACAGAATAAAACACTCAATTGTTTGATTTGCTTCAACTGCTGATAACCTGATAATCTGTGTTATATTTCAGTCATATTGCCCTAACCCCTACAGATGACTTTGTGTGGCCAGCACAAACAGTCTCGCTCCATTTCAACAAGAGACAGGAGAAAATGCAAATAGGTTTGGTAAGTGCGAGAGTGTTATTGCATCCATCCCATTATTGCATCCTTGCTCGTCCGCGTCGTTGATTGACGGCCACGCGTCCGTGCCTTTTCCCTCCCTGCCGTGGATTCCGTGGATCGGATTACTCCTCGTCGAGAAGTTGCCCCCTTTTCAAACGCACGAGAGCCACTAGAATTAAAACAGAGGTGGGCTGCTGATGTAAGATATCTGGAGGGGGGCTCCTTGGATCAATATCAATCAGCTACTAGTCCGGGTCGAGTTGATCCCGCCACAGCTTCCATCCCACTCTCCTCTCATTTTGAGCACCCGTCCTCCTCTTGTTCTGTCATGATGGCCGCTCTTCAAATGAGTTTATAGCCACGCGCTGAGGACCCACTTCCACCCCAAGCCATCAGCCAGCCCATACATCATACCTGTCACTGAATTCATTATTAAAAGGCAGATGAATCTGCTTTTAATTACTATTAATTCACTCTGGAGGTCACGGCTCTGTTCAACTTCGGTAAAGGTGACATGTCTTTGCAGCCTTGGACACTGTTGAGTTGAAAGTGTTGAATATTTTTTAATGATGTTGTGCTTTTCGTCCAGGAAGCCTGACATTTTATAAGCCTACCATAATGTTGCACCATGTTGCGCACACACACGCGCTCGGGCACACACACGTGCACACACATGCACATGCACGCACGCACACCACACACAAACACACACACATACACACAAACACACACACACACACACACACACACACACACACACACACACACACACACACACACACACACACACACACACACACATAGCAAACACAAAATTACAGTCATTAATGCCCCAGACTAAGGGAAATATAAACAATATACCATTATACCATACAAAATATGATTTTTAACCACATCAACAATTAGCCTCATCATTACCAAGTGGATAATTAAGCGCAGTCTGGGTTTAAATAGATTCAATATTAATGTACAAAGTAATCCAAATGATCAATGATGTATGCTGTAATTATCAAGTAATTAAAATTGATTACAGTTAGACCCTGAATTGACTGTTGTATGGTCCCCGACCAGACATTTTCGGGGAAGAAAAAAGCTCATTTTTATTGTAAACATATGCAGATGTTTCTGCCTGTGCTGCTTGTCTGTCCCCCAGAAATTCCCCCAGAAAAACAAAGCCAAAGCCAAACTATATAATATTAGAAGCTTTATAATAATACCGTTATATATACCGTTTTACCTTTTAAACCTCAGAGGAAATTCACCAACCAACCGCCCCTGCCTTTGCATGTTTATAGCAGCAACCTCCATAGTATTTGTCGGTTGAATGGTGAGCCTCATAATTAAAACAGTGCAAAGGAATACATATCACGTTTGCAATAACGCTGGCATGATTATGCCAGCTATCGTGACATGGGCTGCTTGACTACTTGTTACTTCACCAGAGGGGCGAGCCTCTACTGGGAGGAGAAAATAAGCTTTTCAAAGTCAACCCACCCCAGTTCGCTGTATACCGTACATACTTACATTTACATTTGTTGTGCCACGCCGTGGAGCTAGTCGTGTAGTCTGAGATCCACCAAAGAGGACCTCTCACACTGCTAAGTTCACATTTGTCACAGAGCCTCACATGTACTGCGGCTCCATTTCCCCCTGATAGGTAAAGGGCTGTTGTTAGCCCGGCCCCCTCCGGAGTCATCCATGCCAGACTAGCTGGCGCAACAACAGCTTTCTTCAGCACTCGCCTCTATCTGTACAGGCAGCGAATGCACGGCACAAGTCGGCCACGCCGGAACGCCTTCGGGATTAGTTTCTGCTGGACATCCTTTGAGTGAGAACATTTATGTGACATGATCGTATGATATTTTCATTCCTAGCCCAATGAAAAACGTGGATTAAATTGGTGTCTGATAAGAATAACCCCTGATACAAAACAAGAGAAGAAAAAGCGAAGACAATGATAAATACCAAGGGCGTGTCTCACATTCATTTTCAAAAATATATTTTTAAAGTAGTGTAAAAAGAAAAGCGGGTGAATCCAAAAGTGTCTTACTATTGTCTCTGATGTCAAATGTACGTACACAGTCCCACACTTTTATTTTTGAGCACTACACGTCACCGACCCACACACACGCACCCCATGAACTGATCTGATCTGAAATTAACTGGATTTTTAATATCACACTCACTCCAGACAACTGTCTCACCCTTTCCTCAATTTTATCATCACTCATCACAGTCTTTCTACAAATTGCATTACAGCTGTAAAAATTGCTTTATTCGACGTGTGACTTCAGTTTGATCATTTGTAAATAATATAAAACCTGTTACAGAGGTGTATTGTCTTACCAATATTGAATAAAAGCAATATTCCCCAACAGTATCAGCTTCTTTTTCTATAATTTTTTTCAAAACATATCAACAAGGTGTTTCGCTGAGTGCACGTGCTCTGGCATCTCTGTGCACGCCACTTTAAAAGGCACTCCTTTCAACCTCCCTTGTTGTCCGCCGCTCACATGAAAGATCACAGAGAGTTCAGCAGACAGACCTGGTTGAACTCTCCACAGAGCCTGCCGCTATGTGGAAGGCTCTGCATACATTACCTGCACCAGGGACTTTAGAATCATCACACTGGAGAGCTAGGTGGCTGCACTCCACCGGTCAGCAGAACCAATCAGGGCCCCTAAAGGTTGCCCTGCGGACCAGCAAGCGGGGAATTTGTACAGCTAAAAATGACCTACTTCAGACTTCTTACACTTGCTTTTTCCTCTACCTCTTGGTATCTGAATTCTATCCACCTACAGAACACGAAAATTGCATTTTCTTTTATCTGCAGCCCTGAGACTTAAAGGTGGCAGGAGGAAGTGTGTTGAATTGTTTATTATCTTTTCCTGAGTTTTGCCATTTAGGAAAATAGTGAAAAAGGAAAATTTTGGACCTTTTAGTCTTTTAGTCTAAACAAATCCCCTTATTGACAGCACAACAGACGTTTATATTGTGATGATTTGATAAGCAATACGTTTCATAAAACATAGACCTATTTGAATGTATCTGCACAAAAGCACTTTCATCCAAATAGGTACAAAGTAGTTGCCCTGCTACAGTCTCAAGTCGAATTACCTCACAGAGGTCAGTCTGACGCCGACTGTTTCACATTCACATTCAAATGATCCATATTAGCATTTAAATTGATGTGCTTCCTCCATCGCATGCTCGGGAATGTTTGTTTGCTATAATTAGATGTTCCCTGAACACCAGCCTTAAAGTGAAGGTCCATTTAATCACCACAGTGTAGAGGATGGCCACAAGGAGGTACATGACTAGGAATAACCTACCACATTCCTTTCACTTTAAAAACTAGAAATACTTTACTGTAGTCTATGAGTTAAATTAAAGACTGAACAGCATAGAAAACGGCTGTTTAATTACTTCTGCTCAACTTCTGTGTCTCCAATTATCATTTAGTTAGACATGCAATTTATGTTAACTTTGACCAACCAATGAACACTGCCAACCAAGCATGTATGACAAACAAAAAATGCAGTGATGGTTTGACGTCACAAGTTCTTTCCCCAGGAAATCTACCTACTGGCAACGAGGACGAATGTAGCTTACCTCTACACACTACGGACTAAGCTTTTCATCCCCTGAAAATTCCTCAGGGATCCATGGATGTTAGATTAGATTAGATAAGATTAGATACAACTTTATTAATTTGTTTGTTGCAACAGCCCAGCAGCAGGGGAAAAATTGTGGTCACATTGGTGAATAGACCGGGACAGTGGAATGGCGGGTTGACTCAGCAGACACCTGGCTACCCATAAGAAGTCCCTCCAGACAGTGATACATCGGATCACCTCCACAACAAGAGACTGCAGCTGGGGCTGGATTCACTGCAATATCTAGGGTGCTGGGAAAAAATGTGTTTTGACCATGAGGGGGTATCTGGAAAATCCTCTCACAACTCCTGATAGGGAAAGGCAATAATACACATTGTGACCTGGATTGGGTACATTGTCAGAGTAGTATTAAGATGCTAATTCCTATTGCAGTGGCTACTGTGGTGTGAGGAAACTTCTAGAATAAAGCCCTCGATATGGTTGATACAACTCTGAATCAGTTTGCCTTGGACCTGTCCACAATAAAAGTGTTTCCCAATTACCCAAACCCAGAATACTTGGAATCAATATTGTCCTTCTGTGTAAAGCCTAACCATACACCATCTGTTTTTTGCATTTCTATCAAACTTTGGAGCAGGGCACCAGCTCTTTACCCTCCTAGAGATAACCGAGGGCGCTTTAAAGAGGTCTATCCTAGACTACAAGGGTTCTGTGAGTGGGCACTGGTAGGGCTATCTACCTGAGATTGTTATTCCTGTTGAGCATACTCTTATTATGCGTAAGTGCATGGCTGTTTCAGGCTTTGGCCTACTAGTTGGAGAATTGAATTCAATACATATTATATATATATCAATAAATATACATAATATATTGAATTGAATGTCTATACATATATAATGAGTAAATAAATGATATATATATAATCTACACAGTATATACATATATTTACTGTATATTTTATCTATAATATAGATAGATAAAAAAATATAAATATATATATTAATATTATATATATACATCTTTCATCTTAAGAATAAATGTAAATGTGTGTTTCCTTGTGTCTGCTTTGTTGGTGATGTTGATGGGACAGCTCTCTTCAATTCAACCCACCTCTCTGTGTCCAGGGGGGACAACTCATTATATATGTATAGACATATATATATATATATATATATATATATATACAGTATATATGAGAAATGAGAAAATGCACTTTGGGTGCAGCTTTATGCAGTTTGGCTGCCTGATAGTGTATGTTATCATCATGTCATAGATGTAGCGGACTCTACAGAGCCCTATTTCAGGAGTGCTTTGCTAGACATTCAAATACATAATTCTAGTGATGGAAGTCTATTTCAGTCGGTGTTGAACATGAAGTTCTTCTGACATGAGAGAAAATATTATAGGGTCCTGCCGAATACCTTATTGACTAAACCTTCACTTTTCTTTTCCACATATGGAAATGGAAATGCAATGCACCTGAAACACTTTTAATATAATTATGAACTTGGGATATGTTATCATGTCCAAGTTAAATCTGTTAAACAGCAAAACCTGTGAGACTTGGTACTTTGTATAGAAGTTCTTAATGTAATTAAAATGAGGCAGCAAACAGTGATCGTCTGTGACGCACATCCGCACAGCAATTTATGGGCCCTGTTTAAAGGAATTTGCAGTTAAGTGATGTATATTTTGACTCTGTGTTGGAACCTGTTTCAATTCCTAATAAGGAGCTCCTGTTTAAAGTCTGAGGCCTAGGCTCAATTAAACACTATTAGACAGGGAATAGATTACCACCTCCCGGATCTTATGATAATGAACGTCAGGCGTTGTCAATAATTATTTAAATATGGAATAAAATGATTCCACTCAACCTTAAAGCACCACAGACTCCCGGTTTACGTGTCTCAGTTGTCTCACCCAGCTGGAGCTCGTTTTGCTAATTAGCGAGGTGTCTGGGGGCAGGAAGTATCGCCAATTATCACTCTGACAGAGAGCAAACATTAAAGGAGATCGACCCGTCGCCGGCCATGTCTGGGGCGTCTTCTCCGAATAAAGAACCCTCGTAGACAGGACATGAAGTCAAAGACGACAACCACTAATGACCCTATATCTCCATAGATAATGACACCAAACAGGAATTAAAATGCACTCGCTCATCTTTATGAACGGTAATTAACCTGCATGCGTGTCCCCCTTACAAAATCAGCCCTTAATCAAAGTGGAGAGAGAAGGGAACCCTGGTATAAAAATCGACCCTTTGTACGCTATTGCCAGGAGGGCTGTATTTACCCATGAATAGTTGCAGACGTCGCTGTGTTTAAGCCCATGAAGTGAGACATCATCTTGTAATTAGCTCGAAAGAGACTTTTATTTTTTCCGTTGCGTGATTGCATTTTGGACTACTCACTGAGCTGCATCAATGGAACCGGATTATTATAGCCGTAGAGAAAGCGGATGGTTACTGATGGGAATTGGGGGGTTTTAGAAGACCCTTGACATAAGCATTTACAATATGGGGTGCCTTGGGGTAATGTGTATTAAATTACATTTATGCTTACAAATTCTGAGAGAATGGGCCTGTAAGAAGATGCACTATAAAGATGGGACCAAAAAAAATCCTGCTCTGTATACTGCTTGAAAATCCATGGCTGCTGTATTCTGGCAGGAATTTAACAAGAGTGGGGCCTTTCAAGGTGAATGAATCAGGGCGTTTTTAAATGCAACATAAGTAGATGTGTCATTCATTTACGCCAGTACTTCCCCTCAGAACATGATGAGTTTGTTGCACTTACTCTACAACGTCCTGTGCTACAGTTATGTCTCTGTTTGGAGGTGAGGACGTTTTTGGGCTGGGTCATTGTTAATGGTAAACATGAAGGAAAGGCTGATGATGCCGGGAACACTCAAACTAGACAGGGGATGACATCCAAAAAGCCGCTGACGTCAAAACACCTCAATTGTGAAAGTTGCCGTGCTGTTGTGTTTCCAGAGAAGAGTAAGCATTTTTGCATTTGACGGTGATGCTGTCCAAAGCTGTCGCCATATTTCAATATGAAGCCCCAAATCTATTTAAACAAGGAAAAACGTTCTCGACGCATGGTATTTAAAGAGCTTTTATTTGACATCCAAAGCATTCTCAGTTTACAAGGACATCCAGAAGGCTAGAACCAAGATAATTAAGACTAAAATGTCTTTCTGAATCAATATGAACCAGGTTAAAGTAGCTGTTTGAGAACATTGCACTTGTCACACATAATTACATTAATGCTTTATGTTGCGCTTAAAGCCAGGCAATGAAAAAATGAAAGCTCTACAACAACAAAAAGTTTGTTATTAGTTTTGTTAGCATAGTGCTGTTAGGTACGCAAGCTTACCTTTTCAATGGTATGTAAATGTGAGGACACTGGGAAAATTAATTGCTGACTTATATAACATTTGGTAGTAGTGAAACAATAAAGAAAATGTAGCACCTTAAGTAGGCCGGTTCAAATTATTTGTTGAAAAGACACATTTCTTGATAAGCTATATTTAGAAAACCAAAAAAAGATGGTTACTACCAACAAGTAAAACTAACAAATAGGAACTGGAATGGGTGGATGGATTGACGGAGATGTACATGGATAGAACACAGAACAATACAACACCAAACAAAGATCAAATAAGGCAGCATCAATGAGGCAGTGGAGAGGAAGGAAAGAGTTTGAGTGAGGGAGAAAAAAAAAAAAAGTCCACCGTTTTTTTCCCCTGTGTCTTTTGCATGTGATGAGAGTTGTGTGGGTCATTGGTCCTGTTTCCCTCCAGCTCGCCTGTCAACTTAGATCTATGTCGACTGGCCTCACCAGGGGCAGCTTTTAAAGGATATCAGTTTGTGGAGGAAAGGGGCAGGCGGGGGCGGGCACCAAGCTGAGAGAGCTGTGTGTGGGGGGGGGGGGGGTTAGCGTGATGTCCCCCAGATTGAGCACAGTCCCTCAGGTTCCAATCCCAGTGCAGTGCGTGACTGTTGACTCATGTAGACCTTTTCCAGTTGCCATTTATAGGGACATGTGACACACTGTGTGTGTGTGTGTGTGTGTGTGTGTGTGTGTGTGTGTGTGTGTGTGTGTGTGTGCACATGCATGATTGCCGGTGAGGAAATATATGTGTCTTACGTGAGCTTTCGATGCATCACGTTGTTTCCTGTGTGTGCATGTGTGTCGATGGAGTCGGATGTGTGTGTGAGTGTGTGGGCGGGTGGGTGGCTGTGTGTGTCATTCCATGCAAGAATGGAGCAACACAGCCATGTCAGTTCAGTTTTGTGTTCCTGGGACAGGAAAGGTGAGCTCCTCACACGGCGGATGTCGGGGAGGGTTTAGTCATACACAGAAGAGCACAAGGATTACACCAGGCAAAGTGTAACAGGTTTCCACAGCGAGCGCTGGCGTGTTTTAGGTCTGTGTTGCGATAACAGCGAACAGACAGATTTTATACGGCACGGGTTGCCAGAGGATCAGTGGAACTCCACAGGGGAGAGGTGAGCCCTGGGGATTAAAATGTTACGTTCTGCTGTGAGCAGTCGGAGATGGATGTCTTGGATTGTTTTGAGCTTAAACTGCTGTGTTAACATTATGTTAACACATTGGAGTCTCCAAGTCAGATTTAATGGGTGTTTTTTACATGGTACACAAAATCACCATAGAGCATCAAATACCTTGGCATTTTGATCCTCTATCTGTAAAATCAATATAGTGGACAATAATACTTTTACTGTGTGCAGACATGTGTCTGCATGTGTGTGTGTGTGTGTGTGTGTGTGTGTGTGTGTGTGTGTGTGTGTGTGTGTGTGTGAGAGAGAGAGAGTGTGTACGTGGGTGTGAGTGAGGGAGAGGGTTTGTGAGCCTTTGAAAGTGTGTGAATATAAGCCTGTGTGAATGTGTGTGCTGCTGAGTGTAAGTGTATATGAAAGTGTGAATGCCTGTGTGAGGGTTTGTTTGTGTGTGTGTGTCTGTGCCGGTGCATGTGTTAATGACCACATAATGTGTGTGTGCGTGCGTGTGTGTGTTTGTGAGAGAGAGAAAGAGAGGGGGAAAACGCTGTGTGTTTGGGCAGGACTGTCGTGTGTGTGTGTGCGTGTGCGTGCGCGTGCGCGTGCGTGTGCGTGTGCGTGTGAGAGGGGGACACACTGTCTGTCTGGGCTGGACTGGCATGAGTGAATGGGTGTGTGGTGTGAGGCGTTCACTCTGGCTGTGTGTTGAGTGAGTCATTGAACCGGTGACCCCGGCTGCGCGCGCTGCTTCCTCTTAGCCTGCCGGGGAGCACTTCTAATTAGAGCTGCCAGCCCTGACAGGAATCCCATCAAAGCCCACCCGCTCTCAAATGGCACTTGCCTATTTGTCACCGCCATTCGGGAAATGTGGGGAAAACCGACTAGGTGACACTTTCCCGTCACCCTAGTTTATCTCTTTCTTTCTCTTTTATTCCTTTCTTCTCGCACTCTCTCCCTCTCGCACTATCTCACTCTCTCTCTCTCTCTCTCCCTCTCTGTCAATCCCCCCTCTGTCACTCGCTATCTGCCCCTCTATCTCCAAACATACTGTTTTCTCTCTCTCTCTCCCTAGGAGACTTCTTCTCGCCCTACTCTGCTCTCATACACTCTCCAACCAATGGCTCCCCACTCTCTCTGTCTCTCTCTCTCTCTCTCTCTCTCTCTCTCTCTCTCTCTCTCTCTCTCTCTCTCTCTCTCTCTCTCTCTCTCTCTCTCTCTCTCTCTCTCTCTCTCTCTCTCTCTCACAAACATACTGTTTTCTTCCCCTCTCTCTCTGGCTCTCCATCTTGCAAACATAGTTATATTTCCCTCTCTCTCTCTGCTTCTTTTCCCTCCCCCTTTTGCACCGCCCCAGGTTTTTAAGTCTGTAAAAAACTAGAGCACACTTTGGGGTTTGCTTGATTGCTTTTGGAGTGAGGCCAGGGTTAAGAATATCTCCTCCCTGTTCCGTTTAGTGTTCCACTGCAGTCTGTGCAAGCAAGTAATTGGCAACAAACAACTCCCACACTTTGACATTTGTTTATATTTTTAACAGTGGAAACTATAAAGGACAAAAGATATAAATAGATATAGATAGGTTTAGAATAGTTGAATTGCCAAGTACAGTTGAAGACCAGTGGAGGGAGATGGAAGAATAGTTTTCTATGGATGTTTCTTACTTTACGATGCCATGGCAACTGAAGGCCCTTGGTAGAGTGAAGTGAGAGACGAGGAACACAGCAGACTCTATGCATTCCGAAATGTCCCACATCTCGTTCCAATCAACAATCCAACCAACGTTAAGGATATAGATATAGGAAGAAAAACTTTTTTACATCCAAGAAAGCTTATCTGCATTAGCAGTATAATAACATAATAACAGTATAATAATAAATGAAGAAATGGAAGCGATTAACTATCTTGTGTCTCAGTGACGGTTTCAGTATATGCACAAATTGTCAGGGTTCTGGGTTTGAGTTTCATGTGTTGGACTTTTATTTTGGTTTTTCAGTGATATCTCCTGGGCTTGATCTCCCTGTGTTTGTTTGTAGTCTTCAGTTTCTATGTGTTTATGTTTACGGTCCCGTAATAGCCCTTGTGTATTTCCTGGTTTGTGTTAGTGTGATTCACTTCCCGTTCTTTGTTGTCCTATCCATGTGCTTCAGTTTGGTTTCCCTTGGCTTGTGATTCTGTGTCTCCGCCCCTCACCTGAGTCCTGCGTACTATCCTCGTCATTACCTTGTTCCCTGCCCACCTGAGTCTAGTTATTAGTTTGAGGTTGATTATTGTCTTTTCCAATGTTCTACCTTGTTCCCTGCCCTCCGGTGTCTTGTTAGTCATGTGTATTTAAAGGGGACTTATTATACCACCAGGTGTGAGTGTGATTAGCCTTACAAGCCGTTTCGAAAAAATAGGCCTAATATGACATCACTAGTGGGTGTGTCCACCTAGATCTGTGCTGGATAGATGAGCAATGTTTACTTCAGTCCACTGGGTAGGCTGGTAGATAGATCTATCCAGCACAGATCTAGGTGGACACACCCACTAGTGATGTCATATTAGGCAGATTTTCGAAACGGCTTGTAAGGCTAATCACACTCACACCTGGTGGTATAATAAGTCCCCTTTAAGTCCTTGCCTTGGTTAAGTTCCTTGCTCGATCATTGTTTCTGATGTCGCGTGCACCTTGTGCCTCGTGTTTCATGTATCCAGAGCTTTGAGTGAGTAACACCGTTGTTTGGAAAATATTCTTTGCAGTGCATTTTGGGTCCTCAACCTTAATAGCAAACGTGACACAAATATGCTGAATTATGCTGCACAAACTACACATAAGGCAGTAGTCATAACCTCACACCGTCTTCGAGTGCATCAATACATATACTGTTATATCGATATATAATATAGAGTGATATATCTATCAAGCTATATCTATACTTGAATATGTTTCTATATAAATAAACACATACGTATAAAATCTTGTTTTTTTCACCACATGACATGTGTGTGGGTGGCATATTTCCCGTTGCGTTTCCTGTGCGTTCAAAAGGTCATTTAACTAAATTAGAAATGGCTATTTTTTCTATAAAGTTTCCATATTCAACTCTACTCCACTCTTGTTTTAGAGGACTTTTTTTTTGTTTAGTCTTTATCTCGACTGTAGCGGTAATGATGGAGTCCCAGAGGGCAGTATCCCTTTACCCTCTGAGGCTCTGCTGTGTACACGTAGCCTCCTACACTGAGTGACCCAACCCCTCCAAAACGTCTCTCTCTGAGCCATATTTCAAGGCGATGGTCCCAGGGTCAATGCAGAAAACCCAGTGTATCAGAGAGACGAGGACACAGGGAGGGGAGCTACCGCAGGGCGAGATCCTGCTTGATGGCGGCATCAAAGGACTGTTCGCCGTGCACTGGTCTCCACCACCGCATTAACATTCATCCTCCGCTCGCATGATCTACAATGCGAAATTCAAATCTCTCTCTCTCTCTCCCTCGGATTCCTTTTGTTTTACTGTGTCTCTCTACCTCTCTCTATTCTCGCTGCGCTCTCCCTCGTTTTATGTCACTCTCGCTCTCTCCGCGCCACAGAGCTTCACCCTGCGTGTGATGTGACCTTTGGAGCGGCCCCACTTTGCATCCCTTCACAAGTAAACTACAAACCAAACATTTCCCGCTTGTTGTTTCCTTTGGTGTTGGGTCGGGGGAAGGCTCAAAAGCGTTCTGCCCGATCATCGCTCACAGTCGGTCTCCGGTGAGGGAACATCCGGCCTTTTTTCACCGAGGGTGGGAGGGGGGGGAGGTGGGGGAGGGGGGGAGGTGGGGGAGGGGGCGGCGGAGTAACAGGCACCCTGCGGTAAAGCAAACGCTCGGACCTCTCGCTCAGAAACATAAACACAGAGCGTCTCTCCTCAAAGACTTCCCTTTATCATCTGGGCACGCTGCCAAGGTCTCCTCCTCGGCTGAGCTGCTCCCCCCCCCCCCCCCCACACACACACACACACCCGGTCCGCGCCGTGGTGCTCTGTCAGGGAAGATGCATGGGGGTCGGTGCTCGGAGGTCAGGTCCGCCTCTGTGTGGCTGCGCCGGGAACGAACCGAGCTCCCGTCTCTCATTGGTTTGTCACGAATGCACTGTTGACTCTACATCTGCCAGGAGGCTCCTGTCACGTGATGACCCTTGACGCACAGGATTCACGTGGAGGCAGGGAGTTAAAGCGGGGAACGCAAAACCTTGGTGCTCTGTTTACGTCAACAGTTTGCAAACCCAATGATTTATTGCACATTATTGCGGATTCACCCTCTATAGAGACTGTACTCTAACTCTACTGCACTTATCTCACACTGCGTCATGCACATGGGATCAGATGAAAGCCTGAAAAGGCCTGGAGGCATATCATTTATTTGTGTGTGTGGATGAGTTCACAAATTTGGAACAACGGACTAACGGACGGCTAGTTATCGCCAGGGGGATTGAATGCTTATAGTTTTCAACAAAAAATGCTACCAAGTCACTCTACTTAGTGACTTGTGTTTAGCTTTACTAACCTTATTAACCTTGTATCATTAAACCATTCGACTTGAACTGACTTTCAAAAGGAAGTGGTTCTGTTTGTGAGGTTTAACAATTGCTAAACTTATGAAGGTATAATAGTAGTTCTTTTTAAATATTTTTTAATGAATAAACTTGTGATTGTTGTTGTGTAAACCGAAAACAGTGGCAGATAATTGATGTTCACACCACGATATCGATTTGCTACAATTCGTGCAAATCGATATCGATTCGTGTTATTGCAGGTTAAAACATATTCTTGGTAGGTGCAACCCAAAGTAGGTCAACTAGCATACGTGCTGAAAATCGACTCCTGTGCTGCAGGTCATCCATACTCAGAGGCTTGGAGAAACCCCTTGAATTTACATCATGGCCAAAGAAGATGGATAAGTATAACTGCACAATGTTTGCATAATGTAAATCAAGTGTACATTATTGTCTGTGGATTGTAAGCAAAAGTGATTCATTTTTATTATCACAAGTGTAGTGTGTTATTTGCTTGTCAACTTTGACAAAATGTTCAGCTTGTCAGAATCCTGCTCACAAGCAGAATGGGATGCAGTCGAATCCGGTGCTAGACCGAAAGATACACTGTACCATGGGGACACTGTACCTGTACCATGGAGAAATGCAAGTGGCTAATGCCAACAAATGTCTAAAGGGTATTATGCAGCTAATGCAAAAGTTAAATCAGCAATACGACATTCCCCATCTATTTCTCATTCATCGATGCTCTATTCTAGTTCCCACGCTGTCATTGCAGATCCCGCCCCCTGTTCTCTCAACCAATCAGAAACACTTTCTGCATTCAAACAGGTGCACCAAACTCAGAATGTATGTATGTATATATATATATATATATATACCTCTCGGCCTTGCTCATATCTGCTGTTTGTGACTTGTTGCAGCCCTCCTCCACCACCTCCTCCTCCGGCTTATCTCCATCCGCCTCCCTCAGGAGGACATGAGGCCCTCAAGGCAGGATCTCCAGCCATAGTCACCATACCACCAGCGTCTAGACACATTCAAGGAGAAACCATCTCCCTGCAGACTTCATGGATCCATCATCCCATGACATCATTTGATGGTGTCTAATCGCCAAATGTGTTGCTGTCATTAGATGTTGTGGTTCATTTTAAATACTAGTCTCTCCTGATTTAAAATGTTGTTATTTATTCTGGAGATATTTAAGGCTTTATTTAAGTTCTTTGTTCAACATATGCTTGCCATTTCTTCAGATTCCTGCAGCTCCTGCCTCATTGAAATACTCTTTTGCTAAACGTCAGTAGCAGAAACTAGAGGAATGGCTGGAAGACCACTGAACCTGTGTTTTTTACTTGACTTGATCAAGGATTGTGATGTGTTAGACTGGACATGGGCAATGATGCTTACTTACAACCCCAGGCTCAGCTTCATATAGTGAATCCTGGCTACTGTAACTTTGTTGAAAGGAACAAAAACAGCCTATTGGTTGAACGGATTTTGCCAATTCTATCTATTTTTCAGAGAAAATATGCTTCCAGAAATGTTGCCCTGTTAATATTTTTTAAATTCTAAGCTAGAACAAATTACTTGTGTAATATATTTGTTGTTATAATTTATTTATTATTGTATGCCATTTTTCTGTTACTCTACTGGGACAACAGAGGCTGACAATATAGAACAAATTACACAAAAGTCATCACTCATGGAAAGTGTTTCACCTGGTTCTGTTATTGCTTGACCAGGATTGTGATCTAGCGAACAAATACCTCAAATCAGTCAACAATCCCTGCAACCCTGCACCTGAATGCTTGCCTGAATGCCATTGGCTTCTTTCAAAAACTCCAACCTTTGATGAAGTAGATGCATTTCATTGTGCCAAACACGCAAAACCGTTGAACATGAAATGTTGAACCTGAAAGCCAAAACTTAGAGGGAAGGTTGCGTCTCAACCTCAGCAGCACTAAAATAAACTGCTCACATTTAAGTGCACACAAAGGGTTACAGGAGATCTATGGCTTACAAAGCTGAAAAACCTTCAACAACACAGAGAAAATGGGGAGGCCTGTTTTGGTGGGGGGTTTTATAGACTCTTGGCTGAATTTTGTCTCCAGTGTTTTAATCATATAAGCACATCAGGTTTGCTTCAACACATCTTTCATCCTCTCAATGTCATCCATTGTAAGGTCTGTCTGGCATACTGCATCACGATACAAATGATTTGGGAAAGAATAGATTATTTTTATTCCCTGGAAAATATTAGTCTGCTACGAAAATACTTAATAATCTACATTTGTATCCAGGTTGTAAAGTGGTCAAGGTTATTTTTAATTTGACAAAATAGAGGAAAACTTTGATCTGTTGTATATCGGTCCGCACATGAAAAATGTTGGTGTCATAATTACTAACAGATATAATAAGTATGACATGAAAAATCTGGGAGAACAGGGGACAGAACACAGGGCTTGAGAGGATAATAAAGGACAAGAAGAAAAAATATAAAAACACAATTTGCTACACCTTGGCCACAATATCTGGATTTGTCTTCATACAACAATGTTTAAATCAGTTTATTTAATTATGGTTTTGGTTGTACTTTAGTAATCCCTCATCTCTGCCATTACCTACAATGAAACAATACTAGGGAAAAAAATGAAATACAATGCACTTTTAAACATTATTGTAAATGTTTTGGGGTTTAATTAAAAAGAAGATCCCACATGATAGTGAATTGTTTTGATTTTAGGATTTCAGGTAATTCGTTTTAAATGCTGAAAAAATTCTAGGGGGGTGACCCCAGAATTCACTTTATTCGGGCGCAATACAGAATCAGACTAGCATATACCTGGACTACAACAGCCACAGATACTGGATATATTCTTTTTTTCGTCGGAGCAGAACCTTTTTTGTTTCAGAGCACCCTCAGAGCGCCTGCTTTCATCTTACCTTGACTTCGTCCTTTCGCCTCGCAGTATTGTTGACTCTAACATTGGTTCCCCTTTTGTAGATTCAAGGTTACAGGAGCCTAGTCTACACAATCCATATGCTTTAATGCGCTCGAGCGGCCTGAAAACACAAACAAGGAAAAGCTGACAGAAAAGCAATTTAACACATGACTTGGTTACATAGAAGGCCCATTAGAAGAGTGAAACAAAACCATTATACATGTAGGGTCGCTAAATGCTTTACTGTTGATTTATTGAAAATGTAACATATTTGCTAACAAGGAAGTGCCACTTACTCATCACCAGCGATTCGTATGGTAATTTACTACAGGGAAGCAAAAACATGAATACATATACAAAAGTAACAAAGTATTGAAATAATCTCAAGAATAATGTTTTTTTCAATAATAATAATTGCTCGTATGCCTTTTTATGAAGTTTTCACAACACACCCTTTATTTTATTGTGTTTTGCATTCTCACCTTTTTGGTGAATTATTTTTAGAACGTAATACAACTATGGATTTTCTCTCGGTTTGACTAATTTGAGCAACCATACACAACATAATCCAACGCCCTTCATAACATTTGGGTTCCCCTAGTGTGGCATCAACTGCAAATGACCTATTGGCGTCCTCTGCATAATATTACAGAAAATCATGCATTTTCATATTCATCCCTTTGGCGAAAAGCAGGTGTCAAAGCAGCAAAAGCAGCAAAAAACTCTCTCTCTCTCTCTCTCTCTCTCTCTCTCTCTCTCTCTCTCTCTCTCTCTCTCTCTCTCTCTCTCTCTCTCTCTCTCTCTCTCTCTCTCTCTCTCTCTCTCTCTCTCTCTCTCTCTCTCTCTCTCTCTCTCTCTCTCTCTCTCTCTCTCTCTCAGTATGCATAACAGTGTCCAATAAAATATGTGCAAGAAAGTGAGATTTAGCTCTTAACCACCTGATGAACTACAAACGATTCACATTTGTTCTACTCCCTCGGACACAGAAGTCGATCTGGAGGAGTAGCTAGGCGCAGACCAAGCCGGAGTCGGCATACGAAGCCCTGTCTGTATAGCAGTGAGAAGTTGGTCCCTGGTGTGGATTTACTCAATACAACAGCACAGTGCCCCGGGTGTTCAGCTGCCGGAGGATCAAATCCAAGCGTCTGTCTCTCCATCACCTCCCCCCTCTCCCCTCCACCCCCTCCATCTGAGAGGGAGAGAGTTGCATCACAATAGGTTGGCGTAACACAGGCCCAGACAGGTGGATGGATATCTCTCTCACACTCAATGTAGAAGAATAATATGATTGTGAATAAAAAATCAATAATATGTTTTTTTTGCCCAGAGCAGAGAAAAAATAATAACACTATACAAAGGAATATAGTGTTGTTTTTTCATTTGCACGTGCGCATGTGCCATCTTTTGTCCTTGTGTGTCCGTCTGTTCAGACAGACAAGGGGTTATATCGAGGGGGTTACGTTGCAGGTCGAGTGGCCGTTCGCACCTTTGTGACATTGGTTTGTCACAGGGACGCGGGAAGTGGGGGTGCTTAGGGTGCTGCAGCACCCCCCCCCTGGCGGCCTCTGGCTGTAACTGCAAGTGAGAAGGTTTTCTGAACAAATCAATACTTTTTTTTTTTTTTTTATAATTTTATCATACAACATGATTTTTCATTAAATTATTGACATCCACCCTTTTTATGATATTTATCATATTATCATTTCATTTTATTTAGAACATTGTCTGAGTAGGCTGACGTAGGCTATGACGCACAACGCAGAACTGTCGATAGCTGAATATCGTACTATGCTGAATTTACATAAGCATGTTGGTGTTCAACATCTGTTGTAGTGAACATTCTAAAACTGGTGTAAAATGTTGCTGCCATATTAATAGACACGTTGAATGTTATCGTTATGATTCTGGAATCCTGCACGTAAACTGGTTGGCAAAAAAAGAGCAAAGACGGACGGTTCACTTGACGGAGAAACCGTCACTTTCCTCATATCAGACAACTCGTAACTCTGGATGAAAATGAAGGCTTTCTTTTATTGTCACTCTCCTTTTAAACCTTTAGAAATAACCTCCTGAATCCTTGTTATAATGCTGTGTATAATCCCGGACCGCAACAGCTTGTCGGCATGTTGTTAGTGTGTGAAATTCAGCACAGTATCAGCCGAGTTGACTCTAATTTCCACATTGTTTACTTGCTGACGTTTGTGAATAACAGTGGCTAGTTGGCAGAACTCTTTTTACACACCAGCAGAGTGTTTATCAGAGCGGAGCCCTGAATGTTGCGCAGCATTTATTATGACGTCATTATATAGACTCTCTCTCAGCACCCCCCCCCCCTTGGACTGACTTCCCGCGTCCCTGGTGTTACCCCCTATGTTTTATTCGATACTTTTCAACAGTGAAACCCTTATGGGTTTTTCATGACCACAGATAAAAAAACACACGTTTCATTTGATAAAAACGATATGTTTTTTTCCCATGATGACTGATGAAAAACAACAGTGTTACCCCTTATATTTTATTTGACAAAGACAAAAGTGTTACCCCTTGTGTTTTTTTCATGACGACCAATAAAAAACAACAGTGTTACCCCTTATGTTTTTATTCATGACGACCAATAAAAAACAAAAGTGTTACCCCATATGGTTTTTTTCATGACGACCAATAAAAAAAGGAACAGTGTTACCCCATATGTTTTTATTCATGACGACCAATAAAAAACAACAGTGTTACCCCTTATGGTTTTTTTCGTGACTACCAAAGAAAAACGACAGTTTTACACTAACCCTAACCCTAACCCTAACCCTACATGTTTCATTTGATAAAAACGACAGTGTTACACTGTTATTGGTCGTCATGAAAAAAAACATAAGGGGTAACACTGTCGTTTTTATTGGTCGTCATGAAAAAAACCACAAGGGGTAACACTGTCGTTTTTTATTGGTCGTCATGAAAAAAAACGACAGTGTTACCCCTTGTTTTTTTCATGATGACTGATAAAAAACGACAGTGTTACCCCTTATATTTTATTTGACAAAGACAACAGTGTTACCCCTTATGTTTTTTTTCATGACGACCAATAAAAAAAACAACAGTGTTACCCCTTATGGTTTTTTTCGTGACTACCAAAGAAAAACGACAGTGTCACCCTTCATGTTTCATTTGATAAAAACGACAGTGTTACACTGTCGTTTTTTATTGGTCGTCATGAAAAAAAACATAAGGGGTAACACTGTCGTTTTTATTGGTCGTCATGAAAAAAACCACAAGGGGTAACACTGTCGTTTTTTATTGGTCGTCATGAAAAAAAACGACAGTGTTACCCCTTGTTTTTTTCATGATGACTGATAAAAAACGACAGTGTTACCCCTTATATTTTATTTGACAAAGACAACAGTGTTACCCCTTATGTTTTTTTTCATGACGACCAATAAAAAAAACAACAATGTTACCCCTTATGTTTTTTTTCATGACGACCAATAAAAAACAACAGTGTTACCCCCTTCATGTTTTTTTTCATGACGACCAATAAAAAACAACAGTGTTACCCCTTATGTTTTTTTTCATGACGACCAATAAAAAACAACAGTGTCACCCTTCATGTTTTTTTTCATGACAACCAATAAAAAACAACAGTGTTACCCCCTTTATGTTTTTTTTCATGACAACAAATAAAAAACAACAGTGTTACCCCCTTTATGTTTTTTTTCATGACGACCAATAAAAAACAACAGTGTTACCCCTTATGTTTTTTTTCATGACGACCAATAAAAAACAACAGTGATGATGTGGTCCTCATTGGATCATCGGCCTGTGACCTTCAGCACTCACTTGATCGGCTGGTGGCCGAGTGTGAATCGGCTGGGATGAGGATCAGCACCGCTAAATCTGAGGCCATGACTCTTAGCAGGAAACCGGTGGATTGCTTACTCCGTGTAGGAAATGAGTCCTTAGCCCAAGTGAAGGAGTTCAAGTACCTCGGGGTCTTGTTCGCGAGTGAGGGTACTATGGAGCGTGAGATTGGCCGGAGAATCGGAGCAGCGGGGGCGGTATTGCGTTCGCTTTACCGCACCGTTGTAACGAAAAGAGAGCTGAGCCGCAAGGCAAAGCTCTCGATCTACCGGTCGATCTTCGTTCCTATCCTCACCTATGGTCATGAGGGCTGGGTGATGACCGAAAGGACGAGATCGCGGGTACAAGCGGCCGAGATGAGTTTTCTCAGAAGGGTGGCTGGCGTCTCCCTTAGGGATAGGGTGAGAAGCTCAGCCATCCGTGAGGAACTCGGATTAGAGCCGCTGCTCCTTTACTTAGAAAGGAGTCAGCTGAGGTGGTTCGGGCATCTGGTAAGGATGCCCACTGGGCGCCTTCCTTGGGAGGTGTTTCAGGCACGTCCAGTGGGGAGGAGACCTCGGGGAAGACCCAGGACTAGGTGGAGAGATTATATCTCAACACTGGCCTGGGAACGCCTCGGGATCCCCCCGTCAGAGCTGGTCAATGTGGCCCGGGAAAGGGAAGTCTGGGGCCCCCTGCTTGAGCTGCTCCCCCCGCGACCCGACCCCGGATAAGCGGATGACGATGAGGATGATGAGGAGTGTTACCCCTTATGTTTTTTTTCATGACGACCAATAAAAAAAACAACAGTGTTACCCCTTATGTTTTTTTTCATGACGACCAATAAAAACAACAACAGTGTTACCCCTTATGTTTTTTTTCATGACGACCAATAAAAAACAACAGTGTTACCCCTTATTGTTTTTTTCGTGACTACCAAAGAAAAACGACAGTGTCACCCCTCATGTTTCATTTGATAAAAACGACAGTGTTACACTGTCGTTTTTCTTTGGTAGTCACGAAAAAAACCATAACGGGTAACACTGTTGTTTTTTATGGGTCGTCATGAAAAAAAACATAAGGGGTAACACTGTTGTTTTTTATTGGTCGTCATGAAAAAAAACATAAGGGGTAACACTGTTGTTTTTGATTGGTCGTCATGAAAAAAAACATAAAGGGGGTAACACTGTTGTTTTTTATTGGTCGTCATGAAAAAAAACATGAAGGGGGTAACACTGTTTTGTTTTTTATTGGTCATCATGAAAAAAAACATAAGGGGTAACACTGTTGTTTTTTTTATTGGTCGTCATAAAAAAAAACATAAGGGGTAACACTGTTGTTTTTTATTGGTCGTCATGAAAAAAAACGACAGTGTTACCCCTTGTTTTTTTCATGATGACTGATATAAAACGACAGTGTTACCCCTTATATTTTATTTGACAAAGACAACAGTGTTACCCCTTATGTTTTTTTTCATGACGACCAATAAAAAACAACAGTGTTACCCCTTATGTTTACTTTCATGACGACCAAAGAAAAACGACAGTGTTACCCCTTATGTTTCATTTGGTAAAAACGACAGTGTTACCCCTTGTGTTTTTTTTCATGACGTCCAAAGAAAAACAACAGTGTCACCCCCTATGTTTCTATTTGATAAATATCGACAGTGTTTTCCCCTTATATTTATTTCATGACGGCCGATAAAAAACGACAGTGTTACCCCTTAAGTTTTTTTCATGACGACCAATAAAAAAAACAACAGTGTTACCCCTTATGTTTTTTTTCATGACGACCAATAAAAAACAACAGTGTTACCCCTTATTGTTTTTTTCGTGACTACCAAAGAAAAACGACAGTGTCACCCCTCATGTTTCATTTGATAAAAACGACAGTGTTACACTGTCGTTTTTCTTTGGTAGTCACGAAAAAAACCATAACGGGTAACACTGTTGTTTTTTATGGGTCGTCATGAAAAAAAACATAAGGGGTAACACTGTTGTTTTTTATTGGTCGTCATGAAAAAAAACATAAGGGGTAACACTGTTGTTTTTGATTGGTCGTCATGAAAAAAAACATAAAGGGGGTAACACTGTTGTTTTTTATTGGTCGTCATGAAAAAAAACATGAAGGGGGTAACACTGTTTTGTTTTTTATTGGTCATCATGAAAAAAAACATAAGGGGTAACACTGTTGTTTTTTTTATTGGTCGTCATAAAAAAAAACATAAGGGGTAACACTGTTGTTTTTTATTGGTCGTCATGAAAAAAAACGACAGTGTTACCCCTTGTTTTTTTCATGATGACTGATATAAAACGACAGTGTTACCCCTTATATTTTATTTGACAAAGACAACAGTGTTACCCCTTATGTTTTTTTTCATGACGACCAATAAAAAACAACAGTGTTACCCCTTATGTTTACTTTCATGACGACCAAAGAAAAACGACAGTGTTACCCCTTATGTTTCATTTGGTAAAAACGACAGTGTTACCCCTTGTGTTTTTTTTCATGACGTCCAAAGAAAAACAACAGTGTCACCCCCTATGTTTCTATTTGATAAATATCGACAGTGTTTTCCCCTTATATTTATTTCATGACGGCCGATAAAAAACGACAGTGTTACCCCTTAAGTTTTTTCCATGTTGACCAATACAAAAAAACAACAGTGACACCCCTGTCGACGTTTTTGCAGGGATCGGAACATGAGCTGTTTTGAGTGTTAACCTCCGAACTTAACAATGCACTATCAAGACACCGGTTATAGTCATCACAAAGGTTATACTTGACTTTATAATTCGCATGAAATAGAGAAATGAAACTTCCCACAGAGGTCATCAACCGGACTTGAACCCCGGTCTCCAGGGGATTAGGCAGACTGCACCCCACCGCACCACTGAGGCGATGATAATTCACAATAATCAATCATCAATAAAGAGGATATACATGACATTAAAATGTATGTGTGTATTTCTATTATTTCCCTTATGTTTTTTTTCAAGACGACAAATAATAAACAACAGTGTTCCCCCTTATGTTTTTTTTCATGACGACCAAAAAAAACAACAGTGTTACCCCCTTTATGTTTTTTTTCATGACGACCAATAAAAAACAACAGTGTTACCCCTTATGTTTTTTTTCATGACGACGAATAAAAAACAACAGTGTTACCCCTTATGTTTTTTTTCATGACGACCAATAAAAAAAACAACAGTGTTACCCCTTATGTTTTTTTTCATGACGACCAATAAAAAACAACAGTGTTACCCCTTATGTTTACTTTCATGACGACCAATAAAAAACAACAGTGTTACCCGTTATGGTTTTTTTCATGACGACCAAAGAAAAACGACAGTGTTACCCCTTATGTTTCATTTGATAAAAACGACAGTGTTACCCCTTGTGTTTTTTTTCATGACGTCCAAAGAAAAACAACAGTGTCACCCCCTATGTTTTATTTGATAAATATCGACAGTGTTTTCCCCTTATATTTATTTCATGACGGCCGATAAAAAACGACAGTGTTACCCCTTAAGTTTTTTCCATGTTGACCAATACAAAAAAACAACAGTGACACCCCTGTCGACGTTTTTGCAGGGATCAGAACATGAGCTGTTTTGAGTGTTAACCTCCGAACTTAACAATGCACTATCAAGACACCGGTTTAAGTCATCACAAAGGTTATACTTGACTTTATAATTCGCATGAAATAGAGAAATGAAACTTCCAACCGAGGTCATCAACCGGACCTGAACCCCGGTCACCAGGGGATTAGGCAGACTGCACCCCACTGCACCACTGAGGCGATGACAATTCACAATAATCAATCATCAATAAAGAGGATATACATGACATTAAAATGTATGTGTGTATTTCTATCATTTCCCTTATGTTTTTTTTCAAGACGACAAATAATAAACAACAGTGTTCCCCCTTATGTTTTTTTTCATGACGACCAAAAAAAACAAGTGTTACCCCCTTTATGTTTTTTTTCATGACGACCAATAAAAAAAACAACAGTGTTACCCCTTATGTTTTTTTTCATGACGACCAATAAAAAACAACAGTGTTACCCCCTTCATGTTTTTTTTCATGACGACCAATAAAAAACAACAGTGTTACCCCTTATGTTTTTTTTCATGACGACCAATAAAAAACAACAGTGTTACCCCGTATGTTTTTTTTCATGACGACCAATAAAAAACAACAGTGTTACCCCTTATGTTTTTTTTCGTGACTACCAAAGAAAAACAACAGTGTCATCCCCGATGTTTTTATTTGATAAATATCGACAGTGTTTTCCCCTTATATTTATTTCATGACGGCCGATAAAAAACGACAGTGTTACCCCTCATGTTTTTTCCATGTTGACCAATAAAAACAAACAGTGTCAACGTTTTTGCAGGGAATGGAACTTGAGCTGTTTTGAGTGTTAACCTCCGAACTTAACAATGCACCATCAAGACACCGGTTATAGTCATCACAAAGGTTATACTTGACTTTATAATTCGCATGAAATAGAGAAATGAAACTTCCAACAGAGGTCATCAACCGGACTTGAACCCCGGTCTCCAGGGGATTAGGCAGACTGCACCCCACTGCACCACTGAGGCGATGACAATTCACAATAATCAATCATCAATAAAGAGGATATACATGACATTAAAATGTATGTGTGTATTTCTATTATTTCCCTTATGTTTTTTTTCAAGACGACAAATAATAAACAACAGTGTTCCCCCTGATGTTTTTTTTCATGACGACCAAAAAAAACAACAGTGATACCCCCTTTATGTTTTTTTTCATGACGACCAATAAAAAACAACAGTGTTACCCCGTATGTTTTTTTTCATGACGACGAATAAAAAACAACAGTGTTACCCCTTATGTTTTTTTTCATGACGACCAATAAAAAAAACAACAGTGTTACCCCTTATGTTTTTTTTCATGACGACCAATAAAAAACAACAGTGTTACCCCCTTCATGTTTTTTTTCATGACGACCAATAAGAAACAACAGTGTTACCCCTTATGTTTTTTTTCATGATGACCAATAAAAAACAACAGTGTTACCCCTTATGTTTTTTTTTATGACGACCAATAAAAAACAACAGTGTTACCCCTCATGGTTTTTTTCGTGGCTACCAAAGAAAAACAACAGTGTCATCCCCTATGTTTTATTTGATAAATATCGACAGTGTTTTCCCCTTACATTTATTTCACGACGGCCGATAAAAAACGACAGTGTTACCCCTCATGTTTTTTCCATGTTGACCAATAAAAAACAACAGTGTCGACGTTTTTGCAGGGAATGGAACTTGAGTTGTTTAGAGTATTAACCTCCGAACTTAACAATGCACCATCAAGACACCGGTTATAGTCATCACAAAGGTTATACTTGACTTTATAATTCGCATGAAATAGAGAAATGAAACTTGCAACCGAGGTCATCAACCGGACTTGAACCCCGGTCTCCAGGAGATCAGGCAGAGTGCACCCCACTGCACCACTGAGGCGATGACAATTCACAATAATCAATCATCAATAAAGAGGATATACATGACATTAAAATGTATGTGTGTATTTCTATTATTTCCCTTATGTTTTTTTTCAAGACGACAAATAATAAACAACAGTGTTACCCCTTATGTTTTTTTTCATGACGACCAATAAAAAACAACAGTGTTACCCCCTTTATGTTATTTTTCATGACGACCAATAAGAAACAACAGTGTTACCCCTTATGTTTTTTTTCATGACGACGAATAAAAAACAACAGTGTTACCCCTTATGTTTTTTTTCATGACGACGAATAAAAAACAACAGTGTTACCCCTTATGTTTTTTTTCATGACGACCAATAAAAAAAACAACAGTGTTACCCCTTATGTTTTTTTTCATGACGACCAATAAAAAACAACAGTGTTACCCCCTTCATGTTTTTTTTCATGACGACCAATAAAAAACAACAGTGTTACCCCTTATGTTTTTTTTCATGACGACCAATAAAAAACAACAGTGTTACCCCGTATGTTTTTTTTCATGACGACCAATAAAAAACAACAGTGTTACCCCTTATGTTTTTTTTCATGACGACCAATAAAAAAAACAACAGTGTTACCCCTTATGTTTTTTTTCATGACGACCAATAAAAAACAACAGTGTTACCCCCTTCATGTTTTTTTTCATGACGACCAATAAAAAACAACAGTGTTACCCCTTATGTTTTTTTTCATGACGACCAATAAAAAACAAGTGTTACCCCCTTCATGTTTTTTTTCATGACGACCAATAAAAAAAACAACAGTGTTACCCCTTATGTTTTTTTTCATGACGACCAATAAAAAACAACAGTGTTACCCCCTTTATGTTATTTTTCATGACGACCAATAAGAAACAACAGTGTTACCCCTTATGTTTTTTTTCATGACGACGAATAAAAAACAACAGTGTTACCCCTTATGTTTTTTTTCATGACGACGAATAAAAAACAACAGTGTTACCCCTTATGTTTTTTTTCATGACGACCAATAAAAAAAACAACAGTGTTACCCCTTATGTTTTTTTTCATGACGACCAATAAAAAACAACAGTGTTACCCCCTTCATGTTTTTTTTCATGACGACCAATAAAAAACAACAGTGTTACCCCTTATGTTTTTTTTCATGACGACCAATAAAAAACAACAGTGTTACCCCGTATGTTTTTTTTCATGACGACCAATAAAAAACAACAGTGTTACCCCTTATGTTTTTTTTCATGACGACCAATAAAAAAAACAACAGTGTTACCCCTTATGTTTTTTTTCATGACGACCAATAAAAAACAACAGTGTTACCCCCTTCATGTTTTTTTTCATGACGACCAATAAAAAACAACAGTGTTACCCCTTATGTTTTTTTTTATGACGACCAATAAAAAACAACAGTGTTACCCCTTATGTTTTTTTTCGTGACTACCAAAGAAAAACAACAGTGTCATCCCCTATGTTTTTATTTGATAAATATCGACAGTGTTTTCCCCTTATATTTATTTCATGACGGCCGATAAAAAACGACAGTGTTACCCCTCATGTTTTTTCCATGTTGACCAATAAAAACAAACAGTGTCAACGTTTTTGCAGGGAATGGAACTTGAGCTGTTTAGAGTGTTAACCTCCGAACTTAACAATGCACCATCAAGACACCGGTTATAGTCATCACAAAGGTTATACTTGACTTTATAATTCGCATGAAATAGAGAAATGAAACTACCAACCGAGGTCATCAACCGGACTTGAACCCCGGTCTCCAGGAGTTTAGGCAGAGTGCACCCCACTGCACCACTGAGGCAATGACAATTCACAATAATCAATCATCAATAAAGAGGATATACATGACATTAAAATGTATGTGTGTATTTCTATTATTTCCCTTATGGTTTTTTTCAAGACGACAAATAATAAACAACAGTGTTCCACCTTATGTTTTTTTTCATGACGACAAATAATAAACAACACTGTTCCCCCTTATGTTTTTTTTCATGACGACCAAAAAAAACAACAGTGTTACCCCTTATGTTTTTTTTCATGACGACCAATAAAAAACAACAGTGTTACCCCTTATGTTTTTTTTCATGACGACCAATAAAAAAAACAACAGTGTTACCCCTTATGTTTT
>NC_082394.1:12349621-12359636 GCF_031168955.1 Gadus macrocephalus
GCTGGACATGCCCTCACATCATCCCTCACTTCTCTCATCCGTCCCTTCATCTCTACCGGGCCTCTGAGGTCCATTAATGAACAGTGACTAGCACTATCACTTCCACTGGCTGGATCTTATTCACAGTCCAGTAGAGGTGGTAGCTCCACAGTGGAACGAGCAGGACTCTCCCCCTGACCCTCTGCAGAGACCCTCCTTATCTTCACAGGACACATCAGAGAACCTGTCCCTCTGTTCTGAGAGCGTCTCCTCCCTGGGTGTTCATCCTGTGTGCGCCTTGAGGCCATAGTACTTGTGTTTGATAAGGACAGTATGCGTTTCTTTGATGCTCCGATGGTAGCACTCTCCATTAAGGGTACATTCATTAACCATTAGTAAACATGAGTTAAGGCAGTAAAAAGCAAGAATTAACAGTTATTTAACAGTGAATAATAATGCATTAATAGTGTTTCTTATAAATGGTATTAATGTATACATTATTTGACAGTGTTAGGGCTAACCGTAATCCACTATTCCACCAATCCTAACGTCAATAATGCTATATCATAATGATTATAACTGCATTTAATTAAATAAAGGTTAATTAATGTTATCTTATTGTAAAGTGTTGCCAATCTAATATAATCATAATACAAGCAAAATTGACCAGCCTGGGTCTAGTTACACTGTAAATCTATCCCATCGATTATTTTTCATTAGAATCTTCTATAACTGAAATGATAATTGTTGCCTCAACATTGATTTTGTGTAAACACTGATTGCGCTCAGCCTCACTTGTAAGTTCCTTTGGATAAGAGCGTCTGCTAGTTGACCTCATGTGAATGAAACGTGAAGCACCTAACATCTACCTATTGAGGAGATGTTCACTTGCGTCAAAATACAGCCAGTCACACGGTCATAATGTATTGTGTGGCACAGCGCAGCATTTCACGAATGCTGGTGAAAGGTACACAAACTGGAGAGCTCTGGAAAGTTACACGCCCCCACGCCTTAAAATAAATTCCAACATTAATAGAGGTCCTTGGGAGATTTTAAGTTTTTAACCTTTCAGTGGAACTAAATGAAAGAACTGAACTGAACTGAATGAGGGTGCATGCACTGAGTGACAAGACACACACAAACAAGCAAGGATAAACCCACACGACACCCAATGCTATTATAAGGTTAGATAAAAAAAAAATCAGGACAGACAATGTTTCATTGCAACAGAGCTGCGAGACATTTGTGGACTCACAAATGTCCCCAAATGAGGTGATTATGCAGAAACACTGAGGCGTGACCAGCTTGCTTCTTCCAACATCAGCGACCAGACATGCTGGGCTTCATTACCTCCCAGAGGAGAGTGTTTAAAATGTAATTCTTATAGGGCACAAGGTGGAGGAGACGTGTCAACGAAATCCTTCATCCGCCAAAAAAGAAATACCTATATCGAACGGAAGGAATCACAACAATTTCTTCAGTACAGTGGAGGAGCATAACCTAATAGACAGGCAGTGGCAGGGTTCGAAAATATTACATTCTCAGACACATTCACAACCATAATCGGATTCATAGGCAGGGTCACATCAGAAAAAAATCACTTTACATGAAATAATCTATAACACACACATGCACAAACACACACACACACACACACACACACACACACACACACACACACACACACACACACACACACACACACACACACACACACACACACACACACACACACACACACACACACACACAGGCAGACATAACAAAAAATGTCAACAAACAAACAATCTTCCCCAAAACATAAATAATTACAATTCCATCAATGGTATTTGAATGGTGTTAATGCAGCCTCAATGAAATTGCAAATAAGATTCCTAGAGAGTCTTGCTGCAAAGGGCACTTCATTATTTCTGTCTTGCTTGACAAGTGTTTATTGTTGCTCCCACCCCAGTGAAGGTTACCTGCGGTATTGCCTTCAATACTGGGTACGGCGGCGACATCCCAAATTTAGAGGCAATCAATCAGGCTTTGTCTTTCCACACAAAGCCTGTCTTGGGGTTTATGGAAATCTAACAATGATGCTGTCTGTCTTTTCAAAGATGTGCCCCTCCCCCCACCCTCTTTCCTCAACAGATAAAGGGACTTTTTTCATTTCTGATTTATATGTATATAAAAAAAACACACATACACGCACATACAAACAAAAGGCAAAATGCGACACAGCCGTGGGCCTCTGGTGTAAATACGACCAGGTGTGTCTGGTTATTGATTTCCTCTGATCCCAGCAATTTCAGCTGGTCGACATCAACGATGTGGCTGGGCTGCTGAATAACAGCGCACTCACTTGACCTTTTACATGCAACCTCACCTGACTTTCATGCCTCAAATAATTCAATTTATTTTACTTGTCTCACCCCCTCACACCGAGTAGGCAACGAGCCCACGTCATACAGGAGTTCGCTCTCAAGCAATCTGAACACAATTGAACGCATACTTTTCCGACGTAAGGTCTAATGTGTTAAAAAAAGAAAAAAAAGAAGGGAGAAATGTTTTGCTATGGCCTTGACAGGGCTCAGCACTGTGGAGACAATGTTATGCATCCATACATTTAACTTGGAACCCTTCTTATAAGGATAAGGATAATGATTCATCCAATTCAGCTGGAGACAAAAATGTCATGGACATGTGGCACAATATATACTTGAAAATACCTCCATCTTTATCGAGAATCGGTTTGCATAGCTGAGAATGGGCAATATTGCTGATCATGAGGATGGCGTATTATTTTCCAATCTGATTGGACTGGATTTAATCCAAGTTCATATCCCCATGATTAATCTGTGTGCTTATTTTCGGAAAAAATAGTCCAAAAATCAACAGTGTGGAGAAAGCTTACCCTGTTTGAAGATAAACCAATTTGTGTATAGTTTGTCATTTTCCTAAATGTGTATATTGCATTATCTATCCATGATTTATTTTATATAGTGTCAAAAATTTATTTGGATGAGTCATGGTTTATGAATATGATTCATCATTGTAACTGATATATCTGACTTGGTAACTTCATAGCCACACTTTCTTTTCACAATTAATTGTGACTATCAGGTTCATGCAAGATATCCCAATAGAGGTAGCACAATATCTGACACAGTATTTTTTTAATCAAAATGGAAATGAGAACGGTTGGTTTGAGAAAGGCCAAAAGTAAAAAAATTGTCGATGGTATTGTAACCCAGGAATAAATTGTTTCTCAAAAACACTTTCAACATGCTCTGACTGAGATGAAAGAAAGATGTTTACATTTCTTCACTTGTAAACTATGCCCTTTTTGCCTTTGTGTCTCCAAAACCCAATTATCTATGCCAGGAGGCAAGTCTGTGGACATCTTTGGTTAGTTCAATCCAATTAATAGTGTGAGATATTTTTTTATGCGGCAGAAGAAAAGGAAACATAATTTTAGCTCCACGAATGACCTTGACACAGCGGTGCCGGACATGCTAGAGAAGCGGTCAAACTCATTTGAAGTGTATCTGATTGACTGGCCCCTCGTCACTAGTGAATAAAAAGTTATCTCCCCAAGTATGTTTCATGAATACATAAAAAAAATATCTAAATTACAGCGGACCTTAATGTTTTGAAAAATTTGTCTGCAACACAAATGTAATCAATAAATTATTGACAGCATAACAAAACTTTTCCATTAATAGTATTACTACAATGAAATAGCTTACTTACTGTATTTCTTTTTCGTATTTTAAGTTTGTTAAAATTCTTGTAAGGTAGTGTCCAGATGGGAAGCAAAGGCCAAATCTTTAACTCACTACAAATGTATTACCAGAAGCACTGTGTTCCATTATTTTCTGCAAAGGGTGTTTCTGGTCGGGTTTCTTTTTTAATTAGCCACACAAGGGTGAACAATGCTTTAATTTCAGAAGTTTTCACAACCTCAATTTCTTTTTCGGTTTTCATCACTAACTTTAACTTTGTATGTTGTACACAACATTACTTTCTTGAAAAGGATAGAAGTCCCATTGCTTTGCAAGTGCTTACAACCCTGCATTAGCAATAGAGGTAATTACGCTTGTTAAGTCTCCACCGGTTGATACCTAGACTTCGTATATTTTTCCTGTTTGGAGACCACGCTTTTAGCTCCATTTATTTTTGCCCGGAAATCTGTAATTTACAGAGAATGTATTTGAACTAGAATCATTTCCATCTCCCTGTATGACTCTCCGCCAGTGCCGTATGCCCTTTACACTGCATCAATTAGTGAGTACATTTTATGGGCCATTTACACTTGGCTCAAGCTCTTTAAATTATCAATGGAGCCACTAACAGGGTTGGCCCTCCAGTATAAGCTTGGCTGTCAGAGTTAGCCCACCTGCCCTTTCAAGAAAATATGCCCTGGAGTCTCCGTATCATGCGAGAGAGTGATCAATGTAATTCCATTTTTGCCTGGAATTCATAACCAGGAACAGATTACCTCCTGTTAAAATAAACGCACTTAGTTAATTGTGGAAAGAAGCTTAAAAATAAATGAAAAAAAGGAAAGAATGAGGAGGAGTGCTATTTGTGCAATGAAAAGATGAGAATAATCAGGCCCATCCTTGAATGAGAAGAGGAGACAAGGGGCCATTTGTTTCTCCAGCACGGGCCCTTCAGCGGAAATGATATCGGAAGCTCGGAGCGAAGATATAAAATCCACCAGCTCTTCTGGATGAGGGGGGCACGCTCCTTTGCTGATGAGGACACAAAATGTGAAAAGGCTTTGAAATTAAACTTCCATTGGAAGGCAAAGTGATGGACGTTCTGCAAGCAGTATTTTACCCATGCCCATGATGCTAACCGACAGTAATTAATCAAAGTTTAACTTTTTATTCTAATTTGACCCAACTTTCGATTTGGCAGAAATGAGAAGTCAGACAATGGGATTTGACAGTTTCACATTACGGCAGAGACAATTATAAGTGTGTCAAGAGGGCTGTATTATCACCGCTAACAATACTGTGTCATCCTTGGGAGGTGGGGAGGTCATCGGGAGAAAAGCTCTCCAGTCAGAGAGGTGTGGGCTGGGAAGATAGCGACACCCATCATATGCCAATAGTTCCAATAGGATTGGTTCATTGTCCTTATAACACTGTAGGCAGACATTGGTAGGTTTGTTTAGCCACTTACGTGAGCGACTAATGAAATAAATGTTTAGCCACTTAAACAACTAATGAAATACAATGTGATGTTGAAATGTTGCTGAATTTGAAATAGATAATACACTTGGATAAAGTATACATATTAATAAACTGCATTGTAGGCATTTATACGTCAAAAACGAAAACTGACAACTATTATAATGTAGATAACTATATATATTAAAAATAATGGTTAAATGGCTTGTTAGACACAGTTTAATAAAAGTTCAACAAGTTTCTGTTATTCACAGAATATTGTAAAACTTGAAAGCAGAGTAATGTTTAGCTAAATATATTTTTCAAAAGCTTAGTCAAACCATTCAGTTATGCAACCAAATGGCAGTAAGGAATACAATACAATGGAGCACAAGGTGCTGTTTGCTTTAATGAAAATCGACAGACAGTCAATGAAAATCGACAGTCAATGAATATACTGAAGAATGGACTCTAAGAGTAAAGGCCATTAACCTCTTTATACTGAACTGTTGAGGCTTTTTAAAAGTAATTTTTAAACACAGATCACAAGATCATTTAAGATTCCAATGCAATAGAGTGTCACAGAAAAAGAAGAAATAGCGGTGCGCATTTAGTCTGTTTAAATGCTAACTTTAACAGAAAATCTGGAATTTTAGTAAACCCAAGCAGAACAGCGAATTGCAGCCACTGCATTATTTATAACCAGTCCGTCAGTCATGTCGAGTCACATAATTACATTCAGAATTGTTAAATACTGGGGATTTGCAGTTCAGGTTACTGTGTGTTATTTTTTGCTTTTCAAAGGCTTTCAAAGTGTTGGCACGAGTGCCAAGTCATTAACCTAACCTGATGCTCTTGAGTAAGAAACATTGACATCCATTTCAAGTCTTGGACATGAAAATTGATGCTGATTGATCCTAAATGTCTGACGTGGAAAAAGCGCAGGTGGAATATGTATCTTCTAAAACAGGGGACCCCAACCTTTTCAGCACCAAGGACCGGTTTGGTTCTCCAAAAAATTTCACGGACCGGCGAGGCAGGCCGGGGGGGGGGGGGGGGGGGGGTTGGGTTATGTTGCGCAGAGGTTGCCAATTTGTTGATATTTTCATATAGTGTTGTGCATGCATTCATTTAAAGTAACTAGTTCCAGTTATTTATGAACAGTGAAGGTAACAAACTCTTAAAAAAGAATGTGAACTTGAACAAGTGAAAAATGAACAACTATGAACATAAATATATTGAACTAAACTTGAAGTAACATCTATCAAGTGTAAACATGCTCAACACAAAATGTCAGTAAGGGAACTTAACACGCGTTTGTGAGGCCACAGAATAGGCTACAATTCATTTTAATCAGTGGGAGCCCTGTGCTTGTTTCCCTGCAACAAGAAGGTTCCATCTGGGGGTGATGGAAGACAGTGACACCCTCAGCGTGTTTGAAATGTCCAATCGATTGCGCAATTTTGTTTTAGTTGCAGTCAATGCCGAAAACCCGGCCTCGCATAGGTACGTGGTGGGAAATGGAAGCAACGTTTTCAGCGCTTTTACGGATATCTCGGGATACTCCGCTTTGGTTTTGATCCAAAAACCCGCCAGAGAGGTTTGCTCAAACACACTTTTAAGACCACCATCATTAGCTATTATGATCATTTGATCTTCCTCCTGCACTGACAAGTGATTCGGGACATTGACAAATGGGTTGCGGATCCACTCATTTGTTCGCTGTGGATCTTTGGAGGATGGGAAGTAACGTTCGAATTCATTTGAAAGCGCAACAAGGTGATCGCGCACCAGCTGCGAGAGAATGGGCCCCCACTCATTCGTTCTTTGGAAGATGGAAAGTAACGTTCTAATTCATTTGAAAGCGCAACAAGGTGATCGCGCACCAGCTGCGAGAGAATGGGCCCTGCCTCAGTCTTTCCAAAAATCCCCACTAATGTTTGGAACGTATCGAATACTCCCCTGTCCACTCGTCGTCCCCACAAATCAAGCTTGGCTTTAAATGCAGCAACTTTATCTGCCAGTTTAAAGACAGTCCTCATTCTCAGTAGTGTCAGGATGAGCTAAGCTCATAGTGTGACACTACTGTTGAACTCAACAAGTGAAGTGAGCTTAGGCTGCACGCGCAGCCGCTGAAGCCAATACGTGTTGAGGACGGAACAGACAGACAGTTATGCTTAAGAAAAGTAGTTAAGACCTTGCCAAAAATGCAAACATGTTAGATGCAATCTAACAACTGCATATAGACTCATGGCATGTAAAAGAGAGACAGTATTGCGAAGTAAATTGAGTTTATTAAGTGTGCATGCATTTTGCATGATTCTTTTTTTTTCTTTTTTTTATTCATGTCGTAGCCTACTAACCTACGGCCCGGTTAGGAATGTCCCGCGGCCCGGTACCGGTCCGCGGCCCGGTGGTTGGGGACCGCTGTTCTAAAATGCTTAAGACCAACCGCTGTGGGCAGTTAGAGCCAAGCTGTAGACATCCTACTGTAGTGTTCAACATGGAACCATTCAGTGGGCCTCCCGGCAGACACTGATGCTCATGTGAGTCATGACAGTTTGGAAGGAACTGCCGACGGTCCGGACCTGTGTTGGCCATGGCTTATGGATTCTGAGATCCTTAGACCTAGCCCCTAGGCTCCAGTGGAGCTATCGAGCGTGTCATCTAATGAGCGGTCCTTCAATGTCTATCATGTGGCTGGGAAGGCTGCCAAAATAATCCTGTGAAGGGATTCCACAGACACAGGACGCAGTTTGTCAGATTGCTCTGTCCAAACAAACTCGCAGGGCTTCAATTCTGATGAGGCAAACAATCTCGTCAACTCGTCACTTACTTTCACTCATAGTGTATTGATAGGTTTCGACATACAAGTGCACGGTTTGTTGGGCAGTGCAGCCCTGTGGTAAGGGTGGGAAATTGAAAGCAAGGAGGCAGTTCCCGATATCTGGATCTACTGTTCTTTGAATTTCTTCTGCAACAATGTGATGGCCTGGGCAGAGGCCAGTAAAGGTCAGTCCATAGGTTTGGTCAACCTAGGTTTGATCTCATTACACCTTAGGGTTGGGGGACCACAAAATAGTATTTTCTGGAGGGGAAGTCAATAATATCACCAAAGTATATTAAATGATCTGCTGTAACGGACGCACAGCCATTAATAGTAGCTTAAAATATATATTAAGGAACCCCTTTTAGGCCCTCCCTATACATATTGACCTATTTTACAGAGCCACACCTCCACAGGGGCAGCACCATTCATTATCTGAAAGTAGGAGCAGTGGTACAACATGCTAATCATGTATGCAATGGTTCAGACCACTGAGCAAAGAACATAAGGGGGACATCTAAATGACACTAACTAACTAACCGTGTGTTAGTTAGTTGAAATAACTAAATTATTTCAAAAGTGGAGGCGTTTTCTATCAAATATATATTTTAAATTGCATAATTGCTTTCGATAATTCTTCTTGGGGGGACAAATTCATGTTTTTCAGAAGTCTTAGGGGCCTCGTCCCCCCGGGATCTGCGCCCGTGGGTATGGTGGGATTTCAGCGGGAGAGTGTTAGCACTGACGGGCTCCAGCCTGCAGTGAAGGTGATTGATTGACAACTAAAGGAGGGTCCTTGGTTTTTGTGGGTGCATTATTGATTATTCACCTATCGGGCTGAGTTTGCGGACAAAGCTCTTGGTTTATAGGTCAATATATGTCCCCTTTCAAGTTTGTGGTCACGAGTCGGTGGTCGTGATGGACAGAATGAGAATTACAGGCAACAAATCCGAGCTTTGCATCAACCGCTTCTCCCTGGATCAGGAGGAGCCAGATAAAGCAGTCTGATGCCCACACTACTCTGATGACTACTCTGCTTTGATGCTCCGACCTGGTGGTGTTTACGTATGGGAGGAGGCCCTTTTAAAATATGTTATCCCGCAGAAAAACAAACCATTAAGGGGCAGATGATGTATTTGGGCTTTGATGATGCATCATGAATGCGATTAATATTAATTTATCTATCATATAAACAATAAATTACATGAAACAAGTTACATCAAAACATCAAAATACATTTATTTCTTATCGCTTTTCTTATTTAAACATACAACGTTCCATTTGGAAAATCGATTCATATCGAGAGCAGTTGCAATTGGTTTCCCCAGTTAAAAAGATAAAAGGCATTCTAGATACCCTAATTTTTTGTGTTCTTTTAATCAAATATAAAATAACAAATATGTGTTGCAGGTTACAACATGCTAGAGATATGTGATCTTAAAACAGGATATATCGTTCCGCAATTCATTGGACGACAGGACGACAAATCATAAAACAAAACTCAAATGGATTAAGTATGCAGACAAGGACGTTAAAAAAGCACCCAGGCCTCTAACACGCAGAATTGGACAGCCATTGCCTTGTGACCTATGATGCTCAGTCGAAAGGCATTCATCCTCCACACATTGGATGTTCACGGCTCGCTGGTCCCCCAGACTGTGGAGAAGGAGTGATCGATATGTCCCCCCTCTTTTCATGCCTCACTTCACAACTGTCTGCTCCTGCAGCCTAGGGATAACTTGACATGCCTGGACGACGCAACAAACAAAGTTGAAGCGGCAGAGATGAGTTTGAAAAGATAAATTATTTAGTTTTCATTTCTTTTTTTTCTTCTCTTTTTGCCTTTTTTCCACCGATCGTAAAACTCCACTTTGTAGAGGGTGAATTCTTTTTAGGTTTTAATCAATACCTCAGAACTTTTCATTTTTCATTTTTTACAAACCCCTTCTTCTCTCTATGTGTATTCCCTCTCAGATTGATTCACATGTAATGCCATGAATAAATAATACCTTCTCTCGGAGTTCCTCAGGCTCATCCCTCCGACACT
>NC_082394.1:12359736-12402236 GCF_031168955.1 Gadus macrocephalus
ATTATTCCCCAACAACAAAAAAAAGAGGAGCGGATGGAAAACAAAAGAACGAGGCTCAATTATACGTGGCGGTGTGCGTCGCTTCTCAAGGACTCGAGTGTCAAGTGTACGTCACTGTCGCGCCACTGGCCGGGGCTATAGGTAATTACTGACAGCTGGTGTTGCCCACCTAAAGGTCACAGCTGTAGCCTTTCTCTGAGCCCTGTCATGCTACCGTCCGGCCACATAATGGCCGTATGCTAATGATGCTAATTAGCGGGAAGTGTCACAGCGCTGTTTGTTTCCTGTCACCCATTGGGGCTCCCAAGGGGCTTGGTGTGGGGGATGGGGGTTGGGGGGTATTCACAAGTAGATTATCATTAAAGCCACCGGGGCCATTATCACGGACAGCTCTGATCGCTATCCCAGCACCGCTGTTGCCAATGGCAGCCGTTTCACCCCCCCCCCCCCCCGACACACACACACACACACACACACACACAAACACACGCACACACACACCCTTTGTAAGTGGCTGGCTTGTCGGCTAACATGACAGGCAAAAGACGGTAAGCAGGAGCCAGCTAGCCAACGGGGCCAACGCCAAGTAACGACAGCACCACCTGAAGTGCCCCCCCCCGAGCGGTTTGAGAGAATTACAGAGTAGGTATTTCATAAAACGCTATTTCATTTATGAATGTATGGATGTATGCATGTGAATATATTTGTTGTCCGCAAACACAATAATGTCGCATGCTTTGAAGTCGGTGTGGGGGTGGGGGGGGTGGGGCATCTGCTTTCAATGACCTCATATCTCCCTCAGTTCGTCCAAAAATGGAATAATTGGCTGGTCCGGCGTGGAGGTGGGCTCATACGTCATAAACCACCCAGAAAGTCCTAATCTCAGCAAACTATGCAGAACCTACACGGTGGCCGATCCCGAGGAGGGAAACATACGATGCGTGTCAGCGGGAGATCACTCCCGATATGGCGCTCTCATCGCATCGCAAACACGAGGCCAGGAGAGGCTGGCTGTTTTCATTACTGCTCACCAGCGGGCTCCGCACACATTCTGCCTACCTAAGTCGCCCTGGCCCAACGTGCGTCCAGCCAAAAAGCACTTTTTCTGTCCACGGGATTACTGTCTTATCTTAATTTTCCCCTGGTTGCAATCAGCGAGACGCTCAGCTGTTCCCAGGGCTGGGAGGGCTGGTGGGAGAACTATATAAATGCAAATTGTACTTTATTGTGTTTATATTAATAATAAAAGGAAGATGAGGTGGATGTGTGGAGGGTTAGGAGGCTGGGGGGGGGGGGCACTATGCCAGAGAGTTTCCCTGGGAGGATTCATTAATTATCTATTGGCTCAGATGGCAGCTCTCTTCAACTGACTCTGCTTCTGATGGACTTAATGGAGATATCATATATGTACACACACACACACACACACACACACATGCAAGGACACAAACACACACAGACAAACGCAGTAATACAATAACAGTTATACTAACAGAAATACAAGGAGGATTTCAGGACCTGGACCTGGTTTGCATTATCTTTGTTAGTTTAGTTCTAAAAACAAATTACTTGGGGATGAGACAGAAGGAGCAAGGGTGCAATTATTTTGCTGTGTGTAATTATTAACAGCAATAAAGCGGATGGGTGGCTGGGTTGATGAGAATTTTTGTCCAAAAAATATTTGCAATACAACCCATTCACACACGATTTGTCACCACCCAAATCGTTGCCAAGCATTGAAAACAAAATTGAATATAAAAATATCTATATACATACCAATGACAAGCTTACTGTCATAGCTTTCTGTTGCTGACGATTGCTGATGCTATGATGGAAAAGTTTGGTACTAAATAAGACACTAATAGCTCAAGTAATATTGTTTTGACACACATTGACTAGGAACCTGAGACCAACCAAAATGAATCACTGGCAAGCGGCAGGCTTTTGATGTTATGAATATATCCAGGCTAAACAAACAAGTCTTTTTCAATTTCATGTAGTTGATGGTGCTATTCCCAGTATGTGGCAATCTTCCCTTCCCGAATCCCTGCCCACCTGCCACAAGTGTCCACGTCCGCGGCAGCAAAAGGCGCCAACACCACTAACTACCATATAGCAGAACAAAGACAGTGGATGTGACACCACAATGTAGTAAATGAGCAGTGTGTGAGCCTGAAGTGTGAACCCACCCCCGTGTTCAGCGCACCCAGCGATGGCCCCTTATTAGCCTGTGTGCAGAACAGCCGTGCTTGAACATAAAAGCCCCTTTAACGGAGGAGGTAACGCGCATCATGTCCGCCGATAAGACGATCTAAAACATGAATATATATCAGGAATATATTTCTTCTTTCTTCCTTCTTTCAAGGGGATCAGGTTGGCTTCTCACGCGCTAGCCCCTCGCAGGTTAGATTTATGCATGAGCCGGGTTTAATGGCACCAACACAGACTGTCCAAACGGCTTCCCCGCCCCATTCCGCCACTCCGGGGGAGACGGTTCAATTACCGAGAGGGGGGCTCGGAGGAGTGTGCCGCGGGCGCACACCAGACACCGGACTGACAGCCCTTTAAGAGGCAGCCTCATAAAAGAGATTAGTGCACGTCTCAGGCACACGCCACTGTGTGCTTGCTATTGTGTGTGTGTGTGTTGTGTTGTGGTGTGTGTTTGTGTGTGTGTGTGTGTGTGTGTGTGTGTGTGTGTGTGTGTGTGTGTGTGTGTGTGTGTGTGTGTTGTGTTGTGGTGTGTGTTTGTGTGTGTGTGTGTGTGTGTGTGTGTGTGTGTGTGTGTGTGTGTGTGCTTGTGCCGGCCTATTCTAATCTGTAGGACCAAGCAACTCCCTCCCGCATTATGGATCATTTAGTAAAGCCATAAACGCTGAGGTGTTTTCACATGAAAAGTTATTTATCCGCCGCTCCCCCCCCCCCAACCCCCCCAAACATGATTGATTCCTCCCCCCCCCCCCCCCCTCCGTCTCACGCTCTCGTCCATATAAACGCCTCAGCGCAGAGAGGGTTAGAGAGAAAGAGAGGGGGGAGGGAGAGAAAGAGAGGGAGAGAAGTAGAGAGAGAAGAAGAGGGCGAGAGAAAGAGACAGACAGACCGAGAGCGACAGAGAGAGCAAGAGAGAAAGAGAATGAATTAAAGAGGTGGGGGGGGGGGGGGGCAGAGTTATGAGGGTGGCGGGTGGGCCGGTGGGGTTGGGGATTAAGTATAAAAGGAAGACAAAATCTGTGGCGTCATAAAAGCCAATGGCGTGCTTACCAAGATGCCTTATGAGGTCTCTAAGAGGATTTAGACATATTCTCCATCTACCGAGACGCCGGCAATAAATCTGCAGCCCAATTATTCTCTCGACTCGTGGTTGCGCGTTGGCGTGCAGACAAGGCTGTTTGTATAATAGGAAATTGCAGGGACCCGCGGCGGGGCCTAAGTCAAGCCATTTAAACTTCCACAAGACAACAAAACTCAATTGAAGCAATCATTGATGAAGGAGAATGACCGCGGTAGGTGGGATCCATAACAGGAATCGATTGATAAACAGCCCCCCCCCGCATCCTCATCTCTCTTCAGGCAGAGGTACACAGCGGTTTTTCCCTAAAAACTCAAGGCATCATCGTCTTGGTCCCTAGGCTGTATGCTTTCTCAGAGGCTCACTGTCTGCACCAGCCACCTGTAGGTTGACATGAACACATGCTCTTGTACAGGGGAGGTGTTGAAGAGGGAGGAGGGTCTCATCGTCCTTCATCTCGTGACATCACTCCCATCATTCACAGAGAAAATGTCTTCCGCTTGTCCCGCTTTCATTTTCAGGATGATTTCAGGATGCCAAATTCTGTCTCATCCTGCGACTTGCATGAACAAATGCATGCATGCGCTTGGCACGCACACACACTTTTCAAGCACGCTCTCTCACAAAAATAGACGCTCTAACACAAATAGAGTCAGCCAGACACACACAAACACCATTAAGCATGCATGCAAGACTCACAACGCAGACATTTAATAGTGTGTACACATTCCTCCAAATACACAAGTGCACACAAATACACACACACACACACACACACACAGGATACCAGCGAAGAATCGATGAGGCCCGACACTGTCATTGACTGTTAATGTTCCTGGTCAGATAAATGGAGGTAGTTGGCAGGGGCTATTGATTATAAGATACACCTGCCCTGTCATATCTCCTCCTCTCTGCTGCTGTTCAGAATGTACCAACCTCCGCTGTTAGCGTGGCTCTCTTAAACGGTGAGTTCAGCAATTTGAAGACTCTCTGGGCACCTCCCTGAACCCCGCGCAGCGTGAAGGACTATTAGTTCCTAAATCCTCAAGTGGCCTCCGTGTCATGAAGATTTAGTGAAAGAATGAGCAAATAGCGCCATCAATTTTCATAGGGGACATGAAGATATATATAAATGCAGAATGGGTGAGGGAGTGGGCTAGGGAGCAAGGCAGAAGTGTTAGAGGAAAGAGAAAATACACATTCATATCACGACATTGACATGTGCCTGGGATTATAAAATGGGAATATGGAGAAAGCAAAAAATATATATATTTGTTTACATAGCATCCAGTTAGCCTCTTTATACTACTTAACTACCAACACATCCCAAATGGTAATGGTTATTGATTTACTAAGCCCTTTTCGTAACAATGAATTCATATAAAGACTTTCATGGCTTCTTTAAGGGCTTGATCAATTAACAGAGCAACGACAACTGTAATATACCTCTGAAATTGTGAGTGAACCCATTCCAAATAAACCGGTATCTACTAGATACATCTGCAGAGAAGAGAACACACATGTGGACTGCTAAATGGGATTATTTATTCCTTGTTGCCAATTATATCGGCAAAAAGATCTGCACACGCCAACTACTGTACACGCAGGTCCCACTTAATGTTGATCCCAGCATGATTTACACAGATACAACAGAGGGTCTGCCCTTAAGAACCACGCCAGCCCCAGCCCTCTCTATCACATCTCAGATCCGTTTAACTCCATTTAAAACATCATATTTGTTTCTCACAAAAACATGTTAAATTTTCAGCAGACTCTATTTACTGCAAAATTTCACGGGTAACCAAAAATATCCTCAAGCTTGCCTGCATGACTATGAGGTTTCTGCGTGTGTGTGCGTACTCGCGTGAGGGCATGTGCATGAGTGGGAGTGCAAGGGTAATGTGTGTTTTACTCAAGAGGTAAAAAGCTCTGTGTGTATAAAATAATAAAAACGGAATCTCGACTCCAACATGGTCACTGAGCTTGCCATTATTTGTTTAAGAGATAAAAGTGAAAGGAGGTTGGTCAGTTTATAACTGCTGCTAAATTTATCTTGACTCTTCTGCGTCCCTGGTGCTTTGCTCCTCTGTTTTTAAATTCAACAGACCTTCAGGTATCAGATTGTCTTAAAACTACCGTCACATTTCAAGTACTTAGTGGGCCCCATGCCATTTGGTTTATACATTACTGTTTGTCTTGCCTGCTCCCAGATTGCCTCAGAGTATAGTTGATGGATAATGGTGAGGGATTATAAAGGGATTACATTTTGTTATCATTCTACAATGGTCTTTGTTGTTGTTGTATGTTTTATTGCCTTGGTGGTTTATCGGTCAGTGAAATCTGTGCATCTGTTGAGGGTCAAAGGGGATTGAGACAAAGAAGGTGTGCCAAAACATCAGAATTTCTGCAGTATTCTTTCCAGTCTGGCAGTATACTTGGAACAGAACTACATTGCCAACCACAGTGTCGCCGTTAATACCACATTGACATAAATCATGTTTGCTACATCTCTGCCCATTCTTGGAGATCGTGAAACGTGTCGTGTATATAAATTGGTATGTATGTAGCCCTACATGCACATATCAAGCTGGGATCTCCAGTAAACTCCCTCTACGTCTAATCAGGGGGATGTGAAAACATTGTGCTTTATTTGTAATCAGAAGATTTTCAATAGATACAATTCAAATTCATAGAAGTTTGAAGCATCTAGATATAATATCTACTCTAAACATGGCCTATGAGAAGTTGTTTTCTTTGCTTGCTTTATCAAAAATGTTAAACCAGTATTTTGTGTGTGTGGCCAATGCAGAGAATAAAAAATGACATACTTCTGCGTAGCCTTTACTTTGTTTCTTAGCCTGGCTGGGAGCACTTATCCCTCCCCTGTACGAGCTGCCAAGCTGCCCCACCTCGGCTAGGTCCACCCGTTATCCTGCCTTCATCCAAATGGCCTCAAAGGATCAAAGCTAGCAGCATTAGACCTCTGGCTTGCTATCAGCCTACTACCCAGAATGGTCGACCCACCAGCCTTGAATAGGCAAACCACAGAAATGACCTGAACCTAACCATGAGACAGGATAATCAACTAGGGGTGGGTGAGAATATTCAAATATTTGTTTACGAGGATCAAATTCAGTTTTGATATTTGGTTATGTATGCCCAGAAAAACAATATACGCAATACACAAACCTCAATATTGATATGTATGGATACAACCAGAACAAACAGCACCTGTACGCTAATGGATACGGACAGCGAGAGTCTGACATCATTCAACAGTGCATTGTGTAAGTTACGTTGCTAGTTAGAGTGTTGGAGTGTCTGCCTATTCTGTTGGTAAATAGGCTAATGTCCAAGTCCCAAAAGGTTCAACCTGAGCACACTCCAAGAAAATAACAGACAAATGAAATCGAGGGCTAGGGCCACTGCAGATGTGCTGAATAGAGCTGATGAACGCTATAGGGGAGTGACTCCATTCAGAGAATCACAGAGGCAAGCTTCGATTTAGAAACATACTGGAGGAAAAATGTGGTTCTAAGGGGAAACATGATAAAACATATATATAAATGAACACATATGAGCAATTGCATGTTAAACACGGTTATACATTAGCCATTACACCCGTCTATGAAGGTTTGAACATTTGGAGCTATCTATAGCTCTATAGGTAGTGCAATAGTAAAATAAGTAAATAACAAGTACTCTGCCCATCAATAACCTAGTGTTTTCAACCCGTAGTATGAATACCACTGGTGGAACGGAAGGTTCCTGCAGGTGGTACCTGGGTTTTTATTCTTCAAATATACATTTTTATTCATGTTTTGAGTGTTTATTTGCAATGTTTTGTGTGCTAAATAAACATGCTGAGTGAAGCAGCATTGCCGACTGTTTCTTTCACTTTGTCCATGACCTTTCCCCAGTAATAATTGTGTTGAAAGGGGACGCTGGCACTCTTTGCTCAGCCACTGAATGTGTATTTATACATTTGTTACCCTTTGTACATGAGGTGGTCCGCGAAAGGATTTGATGACAACTACGTTTCCAAATGTCCACAATGGGTATAGCATTAAATGCACAGTTTAGAAGTGTATCCTGCTAGCTGTATAAAAAGTAGGACAAAAACTGTGTGACCAGACTAGCTCCGTTGCTGGTTTATACGTGTGTGAATGGCGGTATCTTTGGCGGCCGAAAGAAAAGCACATACACAACGAGTACTCACTGAGATTTGAACAGTGTATTCGATATAAATGTTTTAGTGTTTCCTGCATCCCTGGAACACATTTGTTGCTTTTGTTTCTTGCTCAGCACTGTGACGTTCTTACCACGAATGAAGCCGTGCTCAAAGTCTCGGAGGGACAGCCAATCCCCTGCACATAGAAGACATGATTCAATACTGCAGCGCTGTTGTCCTTTTTAGTTAAGTAAAATGTTTTTTTCCCCCCCCAAACTCACAGTTACGGAGTCGCCTACTGTGAAAGCTAGCTGCTCTTTTTCTTCCTTTCAAGAAAGAGCTTACTGACAAGGCTGACCCGACAAAGCGACAGAAGCAACATCGAATGATATGCAAACAAATGTTATTTTTCCTCTTCGGTCGTGGGTGTTGAGCACAGACGGAGAAACAAACAAGGCTAGCAGAGAGACAGCTTTGGCCTGGGCGACACAGAGAAGAGACGTGAGTGAGGGTTTGGGGGCTTGGGGGGAAGAGGAAGGGGGGCACATGTGTGTGTGAGGGTGGAGGGGTTGCTGTGACAAGAGATTTGAGCCAAGGGACTCGAGCAAAGGAAGGTGAGTATGGATATAACCACCCCACGGCGGGCATAGCTGATTGCTTACCCTGTTATAATGATTGACCGCATAACAGTTTTTTCCCTCCACAGCGGCTCAACGGAGTGAGCACGGTCGGCCGTTGCTAACGGCTAACGCAAGCTAATCCTGCTTGGTTACAATGATGACGATGATGAAAAAAGGCAAGTCTGGGGCCTTGCATCACATGCTTGTCTCCCTGCGTTATGTGTCCATCAGTGTCCGCGTAATCATGGAGAACAACTGTGTGACATTGATTTGATCTCTGGAACAGAATGCCACATGGTAGCACCACCACCACCACCACCTCAAGCAGTACCGACGCAGCAGAAACCGCTGCTGGCTAGCAAAATGATTTAATGCGCTGATGCTTTTTTGCTCTAAGTGATACTGTCAAAACGAGTGTTTGGGGAGTTTAATCTTAGGAATGAACACTATTGACGTGTCATAATAACCTCCCCGCCAAGACATTTCTTAACTATTTCAACAATGACAGTGTCGACGTGGTATGCGGCATTGGTCTAAATATGGATCCAGTTAACTCTGGTGCTCGTCTTTCTGCCTGGAGTCTCGTTATTATGTCTTCTGAATTAATAACTGTTGCGATATTATGCAGTTAGGATAGGGCAAAATCCATATTCCTCTTATGTTTGGAATTGGGCAGCTTGTATTCATGTAGCTTGGATTAAAGACATAGAAATGTAAAAAACAATCAATCCAAAATACATGCAATCCATTTGCGCACATTTGTTCTTAATAGCCTTCTTTATTAGAATAATATGCTACATTAAATACTTTCATATCTTACATGTTCTTTCACAATTGCATGGGTTAGTGGGTGATATATGTGTACAAGACACATGATAATCAAATGAAAACATTAATTCATTAGTCATTCATTTAACAGCCTATGGAACCAACCTGATGTCATATTGTGCACCATGGGGAAAGTTCATACATATTCAACTAATATTCATGTGAGGAGGAAATAGTCTTGGGTAGGCATAAAGCAAAAGAGCAGGAAAAGTCTATTCCAAATGAGTGTGACACAGCCCACATAGCTGTCTCCTTCTTTTGATCAACACAATTAAATGCAAACGGAAGGCCATGGTCGATAGTTCATTGGAAGGTTGCTCTGTACTGAGCATTTAGAATTATCAAACTGCCTCAAAAAGAGCAAAGCATCTTCACTTGGAACTCCTCGCCTCAGTCTCTAAGACCTTGAGCATGTTCCTGTACACAAAGAATAACAACTTGGATTTGTTCTTTGTGAGCCTTATTGGAGAAGATGACCCGGCCAGGTCAGTTCGTATGTGCCTACCGGTGTTGGACCAAACAAAGATATAGCTAGGCTGCTAAATACAAGTTTGGAATAGAATGGATGCTGACGGCTTGCCAACTGCTAGTTTTGGCTGGTTCAGACTACACGATTCTCAGATATTCCTCCACGATTTAACATGTCACACTATGCGATCAAAGAGCCAGGAAATCGGGCCTTGTCTTGTCGGAAGATTGGCCACGCTACAAGATTCGAGGGTGCGATGCTCTAGGATCTTTAGGCCCTGTCTACACTAACCCGGGTAAATATAAAAACGCATATACGCAATGAAAACGATCTCGTCCACACTATTGTTTTCATATCTTTTTCGGAATGTTTTGCATCCACTTTCCACACTGAAATGATTTTCATAAACAGTTGTTGTCATGGTATCGTGACTCTCTGTTTATATTACAGGCGCGTGATCATCTGTGACAGTTGCAGTTGATCAGCTGGCTAATCATTTTCACTCACAAGCAAAAATATGGCTCAAGCCAAAAGTACAAAGGCAAGTTTTCTTTGTATCGTTCAAGATACACGCAGAATCAGCGCAGTAACAAAGTGTAAATAACAATGGATTCCGAGTTCCTATACTAGGCATTATGATGGCGGTCCTCTGCGTAGTGCAGTGAAGTCTAGTTAGTAGAGATGCGCGGATGAGCTGTAATGTCATACCGATTTTGAGTTGCGTATTCCGTGTCCCGACAAAAGCCTGTCGGCTCGCTAAAATGTCCAACCACTATGAAATGTCCCCTGTTGTCAGCAAACATAGCCAACGTGGTCTCATTATAGCCCGATCATTAACTAAAAGCCACATAGAAAGATTAAAGCATCCAGCATATGATTTCAACAATGTGTGAGGGCATACGCAGCAGGGATGATCTCACAGTGGAATGCTTATGGAAAACCAGCGGACGAGCGCTGGGCGGAGATATCATAAGCAGGGAGATTATAGAAAAATATGATGTCAAATTTGTAGGGGTGTGACGAGATCTCGTGCCACGAGATCTCGCGAGATTAAACTTGACGATATTACCCGTTGCGTTAAAAATCGGTCTCGCGAGATTTGTGAGCTATCCAAACTTCTATTTGTGGCCTGTAGGGGCAGTAATGTGCCTTTGCTACGTCTAGCCTGCCAGAACCTAACGAAGGAGAAGGAAAAGAAGAAGAGGAGGAGAAGGAGGGGAAGCAGGGGAAGCAGCCATAGGCAGCCAGAATGACGTCGGAAAATACCCGTAATACCGTTGAAGATGCCCCCGCCACTTTTCAATAATTTGTTTGGCAACATTTTGGGTACCCGGCGGAAATGATGAATGGCAGTAGAGTGACTGATAAGACACTTGCCAAGTTGTCAGTGACATACTTGGTCAGACTCTGTTTGCACTATTTGCACTCTGTATTGATGGAGTAGAACTTTGATTTGGTTTCGCACACAATATTGTTTGCACTTGAAAAATGAGAATTATTTAATTACATTTATTTTACTCCAACTTTTATAAATTTTAGTTTTAGTTTCAATTTCATGCATGTAAAGAGTTATAAAAAAACATTTCAAAATGCTTGTGCAACTCGGTTAAATAAAAGTCTGTTGATCCAGTCATATTTATTGTCATTGTAGTTTTCTTAAAATCTCGTCTCGTCTCGTCTCGTTCTCGTGAACCGAATATCGTGTCTCGTCTCGTCTCGTGAGCTGAGTGTATCGTCACACCCCTACAAATTTGTCATTTTGCCGTTTGTCTAGTCAATATGTTAACCTACTTATTATATATTTATTTAATTCAACCGCGACCCGCCCGCAATTCCTCCAAGTACTTTTTTTCACGCAATCCTCTACCCAACCTGTGGATTATCCATGGTGTCCGCTGGTATGACCGCCAACCGCACATCACTACTAGTCATTACTTAACTAGATAGTTCTTTACGAGTTGGTAAACACTGGCTGTGAGATCCAGCTGTTCGCGGATTCCCTCCATGTCAACAATGGACACTTCATGCGATTCCCCCAAATTTCTGGCATGCCAAACTTTCGTCGTGCCGTTTTCGAACGCCGCAGACGGAAAAAATCGCAGATCGTAAGCATGTCACATTACAAGACCTCGTCTTGTCGCCGTCTTTTCAAAATCGTGTACGACTCGCAAATTTGTCTGCTGAACCAGCCAGGCTCATGGCTGATTTACGTCTCAACATAGACAATGTCAACAGTAAACCACGGATCTAAACCTGAGAAATCCTTTAAGGCCGATACTAACACTTTTAAAACACCCAAAAATTTTTTTGGGATTAACTGGCACTTTGAGAACAGTGTCACATTTAAGGCACAGCATGACTGCACCCCAAATAGTCGATAGGGAGTATGTTGAAAGAAAAAAAGTCAAAGAGAATAGTTCCAAACAACTTCAAACACCTTTCAAAGCCAGTTAGCTAGAACAAGGGGCTGTATTTATTGCCCTAGCCCATGGGAGGTTTGTGGATGGACGGGGGAATACAAAATAGGTTTATGGGCATTGCTTATGTGGCCCATGACCCTGAGATATTCAAGTGTCTTATTACACTCTATTTTATTGAGCTCTTTAATAAAAAATAACAATTATAATGCTGCAGGGAAGAAGCAACACGTGCGTCTTGTTGATAAACAATTAAACTGAGTGGGAACTGTGTGTTTAATTTAATTTTGGCCAACATCACTAAGCAGTTGTGATGCACTGTCTACGGGTTTGTAAAGCACTCATATCCAAGTAAGGGACACTAAGTAAGGGTGCAACTCATTGGCTAAAAGGGCTGTGATTAGCCAACACTCATTTTAGATTACTTTCTTCAAAGAACTGTTCTATTTTGGCTATTTTCTTTCCCTCACCCTTCTCTCTAAATATTTTACCCTTTATCTTATGTTCTTCTCCCTTTTTTGCCTTCTTTACTTTTTCTTTGTCAACTCTTGCAAAGCAGTGTTGGATTATGCTGAGGAAGCAGGAATTAATTTGAACAAGACGTGAGCAGCAAAGAGGTGCTCAATTCATCACCCTCCCTGGTGTCACTCACACAACAGTGCTCCCATGCACCCACACACACACTCTCACTCTCTCATCCCTCTGTCTCACCAATATCCTCTCTCTCACAACAACACACACACACACACACACACACACACACACACACACACACACACACACACACACACACACACACACACACACACACACACACACAAACACACAAGCCCGATACAAACAAATGCAAACATCCACATGAAGGATTTCAGTATGGCATTGTGGTGAAGGGCTTGACAGCCAAACTGGGTTTTTGGGAACATAACTCCTGTGCAAATGTGTTTCAAAGACATAATGCCATGCTCAGAATTTTTTTGACACCTGCTTAGAAAAGTATATTTTCCAATTCAAGTTCAGAAATAGGCAAATGCATTAAACGTTAAAATGATGTGTGCTTAAGGTGATATGAATCAATAACTATGCAATTGTTATAGGGCTGGAGGTTTTTGCCGGCTTCTATAATTGAAACGGAGTAATTAATCAGAACATTTATAAGCAACTCAGGAATTTAAAACTATAAATAACACAGGTGTTATTCCATTCCGACAGAAAGGCACAAGGAAATCAATTACCTTGTAATTGATATACCTTGCAATTACCTTGTGCGGTTATCTAAAAAAACGAAATGGTCTAAAACAACCTGACTAAAAGTCTGTTGTAGTGTTGTGTTCCGTGTGTGTGTTTCATTTCTCCGTTGTGAACGTAGAATGATGTGGCTGCTTTGGCTGAGGCACAACCTTGAAATCCAAACTGACGGCAGCCTGTGAGATTCCCACCATGCTAATACACCTCCAGCGGCAGACCAAGAGTGCTTTCTCTTTCCTCGTTTTTTAACTGATTTTCATTTGCGAGCGCCGCAGCTTTGCTCATTAATCCTCTCTTTCATATATGCCCCTAAAAGATGATTGGTAAGGACGACGAGACCACAATACTCATCAGTAGAGAGCAAAAGACCCAACCCCCGTTTCTCCCCACTAGCTCCTACTCCTCCGCTTCCTCTCTGTCTCTCCACTTCATTCAGCGGTGGCTCAAGACCGCGCCGCTCCTTATTCTTTCCCTTTCATCCTGAATTCCCCCTCTCTTATCAGCCCTTTTCATCTGTCTACCTTCTCTCTAGGCTCTCTTCTCTTCCTGTATTTTCTTTTTTTTGTGACACTTGGGAGGGATTTTAGCATATTGCCTTGTTTTGTGTCTTTACCCCTTGGTGATCAACGATAACGATTTATATATTCTTTTTTATTGAATGTGCTGATGACAATGTTTTATAAATATACAGGTCAAAGAAAAAATGACGTAAACCATGGCAATATTGATATCAATATTAATCATATTTCTACATATTCTTTTTAATGGGAAAATGGGGCATCATTTATATTTTTGAAATAACCAGAAAGCCAAATCGTTTCAAAAGAAAGTCGGAAACTAGATCTGAGAAAAGAATAACATCTACACCTTCATCCAACAGTTCAGACGACGATCCCTTTTCATGGAATTGCCTCCTGAAACCCTTCCCACGTTCTCACGTACCTATGGGCGACAGCTCCGCCACGCTGCCTATATAAGGCCCTTCCAGGAACTTGGGCTCGCTGTCGTTGATGTCCTGCACCTTGATGACAAACTCAGACTCGGGCTCCAGCGGGTCGCTGGACAGCCGGTCCAGCGCCTGGGCCCTCAGGGTGTAGAAGGCCTTCTCCTCCCGGTCCAGACGCTCCGTGGCGTGGATGTCTCCCGTGAGCTCGTCGATGATGAAGATGGTGCCCGCCCCCTCGCCGGAGATGGTGTACTTGATGGTTCCCTCGCCCTCGTCCGAGTCCGTGTGGATCTGGAACCAGACACACACCATACGTGAGTGGATTGCTTACATGCCTTCACTCATCCCTCTGCATCATAGAATGTCAATCAAAATGGATATCAGCCATTGGGGGACACATTTTGTGGGTGTAGATTTCCGTTTTGCAACCAGCAGCAGAAAGAAGCTAATTTCTATGAAGTCTTTCAGAATTTTTTACTGAAAGTTATTATACTGTTTTGTTAAATACTCAATTCTGATAGGTCAATTTAAGCATTGAGCGGTCTGTTATTTCATAATAGCAGACCACGGCTTTGAACAGCACCGTTGCTATGGACAGTATTTTTTGTATCACGATAATTATGTCATTTGCATTTTGTATCACGATAATTATGTCCCATTTCTTCCCATTCATGTGAATATCGGTGGGTCTCTCTGCATCCATTTCCTGCAAACTGCCTAAAGGCTGTTGGGGGAACTACATGCTTTTCCGCCTGAGACTAACAAAAAGATTCTCGATTTGCACTCTTTTCATTTCAATATTTACCCAAACACACCAACACAAAGTAATGTTTGTTTTGTGACCGACAGATATAGAGGTATATAGAGATAGGGTGGGTAGTCTACAGTGACTTTGGGTCTTGGATTCCCAGTCAAAAGATTCAGCGAACAAAATCCAAAGTCCACCGCCCTCCTGTAGGGATCCTGGAGCGAAAATCTGTAAACCCCGACCTACCCCGGATCTAAATCTAAACTTCACTAGATAGAGAGGGATAAAGTGAATAGAGCAATAGTTCAGCCATTTCCTCCACTACACTACTCCCCCGGCAACACCCAGTGTTCAGCTCTCCCAGTCCACCCTGTCATCGTCTCATCCCGCCTCCAGTTCCCATGGCGATTTACAAGGCATCGCTACCTGCTTGTCCTTTGCAGGAAATGACGCCTAAATGAGATGATCAAAGTCATCTCCGAGAGTGTTGGATCTGGCGGGGATGAGAAGTGAACTTAAAGAGCCCTTATAAATCAGAGGCGTCCGTTCTCCGCTAATGTGATGAGAAGCTATCTCACTGGCCGTCCCGCGCACCGGCCTCCCCCTTTGGCTCTTCGGAAAGTACATGCAGTGTCTCCCCTCCCTATCTCTCTCTTTATGTCTCTCTCAAACACACCTTATACGGGGCATTATCATTCAGCTGTCCGTGCACCATAACGGTGGTTCAATCTACTGAGCAGGCCAGGGGAGAGGGAAGGGGAGAATCTGGCCGGCCTGGTTGGTTAATATTTAATGAGGCCTTAATTAAATACAGGGTTCTATCATCTTGGAGGGGGGGCTTTCATTAAGTATTTGTCGTAAAGAAAGGAAAGATGCAGAATAACGCTATGACTTGGCCTTTTATTGCCAGATACAACCAATGTAACCCCCACCCATTTATTCTCCAGTAGGGTATACTTTCAAAGCCATTCTCCCTTCATTTTAAATCCTCCCCAAGACAAATAGACGGACAGAAGAATATACACTTTGGCGGTATTAATATTTCAGTGATAATAAAATACGTTCCAATGCCCCAAATAGACAGGGAGAGAGAGAGAGAGAGAGAGAGAGAGAGAGAGAGAGAGAGAGAGAGAGAGAGAGAGAGAGAGAGAGAGAGAGAGAAAAAAAAAGAGAGAGAGAGAGAGAGAGAGAGAGAGAGAGAGAGAGAGAGAGAGAGAGAGAGAGAGAGGAGAGGGATAGGGGGGAGTGGAGGGTAATAAAGAAGAGACAGGCGAGAGAGAAATTCTCCAATAAAAGTGCACAGGAATATTCCAGCAGACATGTAGCCGCTCTGCTGCTGTCTACTGCTACCTCTCGGTTGCATCAGGAGCTGAAACATTTGTGTAAGACACGGCCTCTGGCGTTGGTTCTATTTGGTTGAGTACTATGCATGTCCATATGCTCAACCTGTCCTTCTATGCCCTTTGTGGTATTCCACTCCGCCCCTGATATACCCTCGTTGAAGCCATACACATCCCAGTGTTTCTGGTTCGAAGGTTACACACACAGACATACACAAGCACATGTACACACACACAGACATACATTCAAACACATCTAAAGATGCAGGCACATAGGTTTACCTAAGCACAAATACGTGGATTGACGCAAAGCACGCGTACATTCAATAACACTCGGTCACACACACACACACGCACGCACGCACGCACGCACGGACGCACACACACGCACACACACACGTTTGTGCAGAATGTCGTGACCTAGATAACATGACATAAAGCAGTCCAAACCTTTTCTGGGTCTTTTTTTCTTTCAAAATAAACATGCTGACTTTAATATTGTTGACAAACGTGACAATTAGGTGAAAGGGTATGTATATATGAAAGGTCAATGCATTAATGCTCACTAGTAATCTGGATATCTTAAGTTAACAAATAAAATAATAGACCTCATAAAGATCTGCCAACAGGGTGTGATGGGTTTTGATTGACGCTCTGTTTCTCTCTTGTGGGGAAAATGGCCAACTGGTTTGGAGTTTGTGAGTGAGAGTGTGTCTGGGAAGAATGTGAGGCTGTTTCTCTGCTTGATGAAAATGATGGCTGTTTCACTCTCACCTGGAGTCCGCTTGCTCCCTCCGATCCCATTTTTGTAAGGTCAATTATAAATGGACTTACATTTGGTTGGGTTCAGTGCTTTAAATGTGTAGCCCCTCATTGGACGGATACTAACCTTTTCTACCTACTAGGGAGGTAACTATAGCTCCCTTGTGGAAGAGGGGAATCGTTGAAAAGGCTAAATTAGACTCAGTGGTGACAGTGTGGCATGTAGTTCAGCATATTCTACAAGGGCATTCAATGCGTTTCAATGCTTTATTCATCATATATATATATATATATATATATATATATATCTGTATATATATACATGAATATAGATATATAGTGTTACAAGATCTAATACAACAAGTGGTGGAAACCTATTAATTGTGTGCTACTGACAAGAGCTGTTGGCAATTTCTATTGGGTTTCTTCAACATCTCTTCCATATCTTTGATCCAGCTTGCTGGTTCCTGGCAAGGTCATATGTCTATAACAGAATCGTACCAGATGTACCCACTGGTACAGTTCGCAACACAGAGAGATCTTCAACACTTCATTCCATTCTCTGTGAGCTCTGTTGCCATGCATTATATAACAACTACACAAGCATTGAAGTAGGCAAGGGGTGACACGAGGCCTCTTCAGTGGTTGACCTTTAAAACGTGTCAATGGTTTGCACTGGAACAGAATGAAGCATCTGCACAATGTTGACGGTGCCAATTCTACAGACAACGACACGTACATACAGGGACACAGTAAACGAAATACCAAAATGATGGAAATTGTGCAAACATTTATTTTACGTCTCAGAGTGTAGGTGTTGTTGTTGTTGCTGTTCACCACATGGGGTAGTGAGCAGAAATGGAGACCAATAAGAATGTGCTGAAAAAACCACAGGGTGCTTCATAGATGCATTTTTTTCGAGCTGATTTTTTTTTAGTGGAGCATGCAGGACAGTACTTGGCGTCTTAGTATATGCTGAGCCTTTCTAGTGTTACAGCTCATAGGTAGCCTCAACTACCACGTTTAGCTTAAGCATTACATGTATTTACGTCTCACCCACTACTCATTGGGTGACCCCTAAACCAGGCTACAAAGACACATGCACATAGTTGATGAGGTCCACTCACATTTCCAGCCTACCTCACTGTAAGCACCTGCTAGCACCATTGTGTTTCATCAGCTCACAGCAAATGTGAGAAACCCTATTTTCCTTACATGATGATGACTGATAAAGAGAGACATCCTTTTTCTCCCTAGTTCTGTGTATATTTCTAACCTCTGCCTCGGTCTCAAACAGGAGGAGGGGGGATTGATCCTCCTTAAGGCGGTGGAAGCGGCCCGTATCCCCCCTCTGATGTGTTAAAGTGTTAACAAGGTGGCTCTATCAGAGAGAGAGAGAGAGAGAGAGAGAGAGAGAGAGAGAGAGAGAGAGAGAGAGATAGAGTGAGAGAGTGAGAGAGAGAGAGAGAGAGAGAGAGAGAGAGAGAGAGAGAGAGAGAGAGAGAGAGAGAGAGAGAGTGAGAGTGAGATAGAGTGAGAGAGAGAGAGAGAGAGAGAGAGAGAGAGAGAGAGAGAGAGTGAGAGTGAGATAGAGTGAGAGAGTGAGAGAGAGAGAGAGAGAGAGAGAGAGAGAGAGAGAGAGAGAGAGAGAGAGAGAGAGAGAGTGAGAGTGAGAGTGAGAGAGTGAGAGTGAGAGAGTGAGAGTGAGAGAGAGAGAGAGAGAGAGAGGTTGCAGGGACGGAGACGCGGCAGGGGGAGCGCAGTGCCGAGCAGTAGTGAGACTTCACACCGAGATGGGCAGCCATGGAAATGGAAGCAGAAGAGACAGATGTCAAATGGTCGAGAAGTGAAACGAGAGAGTGCCAGCAGGGCAGTGAGAGACAACTTAGAGGCTTGAGAAAAAAAGGAAACGTATAGGACTAGATATGGGGACACAGAAAAAATACATTTAGTACAGAAAGTAAGGTCAGAAAAGTAGAAAAATGAAAGAAATGGGTGCATGGGGAAAGAAGAAGAAGGGAACAACAATGCAAATGCAAAAGGAGGATGAAGAGAAGGCATTGAGTGTGTGAGTTAAGAACATGACTAAAATAACCCGCCACCGCAACCTGGATTGCCTTTCATCTCCCTAAGAGGAAATGCGGTTGGCTGAAACACCATGTCGGACAGCCTCGTCGCATCCTCTCTCCCCCCCCGAAACCGCTCTGTGCCCATTCGCAGACTGCAGCGTGACGTCACACCTAATAGACCTACATCTACATCGCCTATAGAAGGAGGAAGCATGACTGGGTGGCTGTTTCTGGGGGGTGTGATGTGACACTGTTGCACACTCATGCGGGAGCATGCAGACCTGCTGACGTGTGCAGGCATGTACACGAAGGCATTCACTTTCAAAGTGCCATGAGGATGACTCATGCTTGCCCGCACACACACACACACAAACACACACACACACACACACTCATTACGCTATTTAGAATATAATGTCTGGTTGCTGCAACAACATGTGCAACCTCCCTTTGAATCTTCATGATATACTGCAGTCAATATATTATTCACAGTAAAGCCTTTACATGCTGCATCTCAGAGCAGCTATAATCAACCCAGAAGTATCATATTTAGCATTAAGTTTCATCATTGAGACACATAAAGATACGGCATCATTATCGTAAGCCATAGAGGCTGGGTTTCCTGCCATCAAAACCCTGTTGTGACAGTCGGGATGTGAGTGCAATAAACAGAAGCATGGGTACGCCTTGAAAAGAATCAACGCAGCTGTTTCCTCAATGAATTTCAACATAGAATGAGGACATCCATCTGTCCTAGAACACATTCATTCAGGTCTGAAAGGTGGAATAATACTACACACAGAGGTGCACAAACCTACGACACAATGCAGACTCTGTCAATCTCCGGAGATTCTCCACACACGTGTACACACAGATGCATACCCACAAGCTCTCACACACACACACACACACACACACACACACAACCAAAACAAAGCACATTCAGAGAGTACAAAGTAGCAACACAACAGGAGCCTTTTGTCTGGAGTTCTGCCATGCAAGAAAAAAAGACCAAAACTGTATAAATAGCAGATTACCAACCCTTGGTCTTAAAGGAAAAACACAGGCTTCAACACTTTGATATTGTTAAGATGTTCCTATTGTCCATGTATAATGCCTAACAGGTCCTCTGTTGTGTAATAATTTGTTATATCACGACATTTATGTGTGTTCTGCATTTACAGAACATTCTTAGCTGTTCTTTTATTCCTAGTACTCAAATAATAAAAGGAAAATACTAAAACTTGGCTGTGTTGTCCACATACGAGATAAGAATAACAAGGGAGAACTGGTTTGTATTGGCTACGACGGGAATTACATGCATAGAAACAGATACCGATTGTTTTTGACAAGATAAAGGGCTACAGCCCTGCACCCTATTTTCTGTGAAGACGTTATCACAATCAAATATCCTCAAAATTCACAGTCAAAATTCAAGCGCTGATTATCGTGAGCCCCTCAGTTAACTTTGGTGATTGTGATTGACATGTGTGCTGTATTACACATGTGGCAACCCAACTCAATGTGTGAAGAGAATCAATAAACATCTGCTGACGGGATAGAGTGTGGCGCAGCGTGTGAACATGGCAGGTGAATTACAAAGTGTATTTATAGGATGATACCGGTCTGGGTAGGTAACGGAGGATTTAGTGAGGCATGGAGAGACGGTTTCCATGGCTTAATCACGCTTTTCTTTAATTTTTCACAGCAGTAAAGTGAGTTTTATAATGTTAAGATGGCCATCACTTTTAAATGCCTTGATAAAAGGAATCACAATGTACATATTCTTTTTCAGCAAAAAATGCATATCCATAGCGTTAGCTCAAGGGAGCATCATCAATTACAAGATGAAAAAATAAAATACATAAATTCACCCAAAAGTAAATCAATCATTTCACTGCCTCCATAATAGATAATATTGGGTGATTCAGGGTTGTCTATCTCCACAATTTACCAGAGTTCAATGACATGTGGATAAACCTGTTTGCATCTCAGAAAGAATGCGGTCCAATGAAGCCCTCTATACATTTGGTGAGCAGAGGTATAACATTGTTGTTTTTGCTCTGGCCCCCAACTTCAGCCCTACCTGCCACTGAGAACGAATATAGTCATTCTGGGTAAGGCTGGAAAGAAATAAAACACTGGACTTTCACAGGTCTAGTTAGGCGAGTGAAAAATCATGATAATGTACCACCTAACACATATTGGAAAATAACCTCTAGAATAAAGTTATAAAACATTTTATAACAGTGTGACCATGTTTCAGCCTGCAATATTGCTATGAGTAGAAAAACGTAACTGCCACTTAGGCGAGTACATTCATTTTTATGTAATCTATTTTCCCTAGTCCATATGCAATCATTTACAGCCTTCCATATAAGTACAGGGTGGAAATATTCCAACATTATTTGAGCTGTCCTACGAAGCCCATAAGGATTCATTAGGGTAAATGTAGTGAACCAAACAGCTAGCTCATTGCTCTGTGAGTGACCATGTTAGGGCTAAATCATATTTCATTAGCAGAGTAATGGCGGCCCGTGTGTGGCTGACAGGCTTGGCAAGTTTGCTGAGTTGAGGCAAAATATTAATCTGAAAGTAGCTTGTTGTAAACGAGCGAAGCCGGTAGGGAGGCTCAACGGCTGTATTTAATCCTCTATTGCTCTAATTAAAGTCTTAATATCAGCAGTCCAGCGGTGGCAGGGCAAACACGCGCACATGCACACGCTCACACATGCACACGTACAGACACACACAAACAAATACGTACGAGCGCTCACACACATACATGGACGTACATGCATACACACAAAAACGCACAAACACGCGTACTGAGACACATGCTTTAGCACATTTAAATACAATTCCAAGAAGCTCAGATGATAATATGGGCTACCAATAGTTTTGAAAGCGATATTCCCCACCCTTTTTTAAACACAAACACACACAAACATACACACTAAGACGCACAAACACATTCAGAAAAACAGAACCCCCCTTATGCCATTCTAGTGTTTCCCATTCACCCTCTCCTGTAATGAATCCCCTATTAACACCCCAGCGCTGACAACCCATCTGTGTTTCACTAGCCGCTCTCCCCCGTAATCCCTCCCATTCACCCTTCTCTACGTTCATCCTCGTCCTATCAAATCCATTTCTTTTCCACTGTTTTCATTTCTCATTGACCTCCCCTTCCCCTTCCTCTGAAACTCTGCATCTGTGTGGGACACGGGGGCCGCCTGAGGTCCAGCAGCAGACGTAGACCTGACCCATAAGCAAATGGAATGGAGGGGGGGTGTCATGACCACCCTTGTTAACCTAGGAGTGCCCTCCAAGATGTGTCCCACCCCCCCCCCGGAAAAAAAGAAAAGGAAAACATGCCATGGGAAAATTCAGCCAAGGTTTTTTGTCTTAATTTGACGCTCATTTACGCTGTAGCGAAAATATGTTCTACCATGCTGGGACCCATGTGTGCTCAACAGTTTGTAGTTTAAGTTGGCCGTATCTCCTAATGAAAATAATAGGAAATGATGTGCATGAATGATGCGTGACTCATGCTTGATCACCCCCCCCCCCCCCCCCCCCTGCTGTCGTCATGGATACAGTCCAACCGTCTCAGTCCGATACCCTCCACCCCCCGTCACAACGCGACTTAGCCAATTGAATCATACATGCTGTCCACTTCCATCAACCCACTGAGGTTCATTTGGAGGCCGGGTGATGGATTAGATGTGAGTGTGCAGAGCCAAGAGAGGTCAAAAGTACCTCCAACTGTAAACATGTAGGCGGTCTGTGGGATTGCAGCACGATCGGATTAGAAGTCTCTTCATTATGGACAATCGCATTCAAAATATGTCATGAAATGCCCACTCTCTCCGTTTTTGTTAAGCTCTGGTGGCAGAAGCTTTGTGAAAGTATGATTTTGCTCAGGGGGCCAAACAGCCAAGTTTGATTCAATCCATCATACTGCACAATATTTGTATTGTGTTCTTCCCCAACATTCCACTCATCTTTCAGGTTAAATGAATGAAAATAGGCTTTTAAAAGCAAACACCACAGTCACAGCTGCAAAGGGAAATGAATCAAATCGTTGTTCTTTGTAGAGGCTTCACCCTTTAAAGTTTCCAACTTTCATTACGTGCTGACACTACATCTTATTTAAAAAGGAGAAGCATGTCTGTGGATCCAAGGAATCAATATTAACAAACCTCTAAGCAGAAGGCCGTGAGCAAACATTCAATTCACATCTTTTTTTTCAAACACATCATCCATCTTTGGTTTATATTTGTTTGGTCGTTTTAAAACGCACATCCCTGAATTAAAATAGGCAAATGCGTGCCGACACAGCTGTAACCATACTTTGAGATTACCAGTTATCAGTTAATAACCAATTAAGATGACTGATTATCCGCCTGCATCACCAGCCTTGGTTTGTTTGTCATTGTAATGAATTCCACCGAAAGACGAAAAAGAAGAAGAAACCAAAATGCATCGTACCTTCCCCACATAGAGTGGCTCTGTGCCCGTGTACTCCTCCACCACGAAGAACTGGTTCCACACCCATCCTCTCTTCACCCGCTCATGGGACATGAGCTGGTCCTCCTCACTGCCGCCATCCCCTCCAACGCCTTCGACTCCACCTCCTCCTCCTCCTCCCCCCGATCTACTAGTCCTTGCAGTTTTCTTACAACACCCAAAGTTACAGCACCCCAGAAGACTCAGTGCCCATAACGCCAACCAGGTGCTCACTTTCCAGCATGGCGCCATTTTAGGCGGGAAATAACAAAAGGGGGAAAAAATGGAGCAAAATGTGTTGCCAGGTTCTTCTTTGCTCTACATGTGACGCTGGGATGAGGTGGAAAAAAAAACACAGTAATAACGCTGTTATTAAACAGAACGGCGTAGCTCCTCTTGGGTGGTGAGATCTTAAATCAAAAGTTGGTTTCTGTAACAATGGGGGGTAGGGGGGGAGGGGGGAGGGATGAGCTTAATCCGCGAGGTTCCGGAGCATTCCAAAGTCTTAAGTGGGGGTGTCCGTAGGGTTGGGACGGTGGGGCAGAGTCACAGAGCCGCCTGAGCCCTGTGGATTCTGCACGGTTCCAGAGGTAGCGTCTCCAAAGCTGTCTCTGGAGTCATGCTGATCTGCTCACAGTGCCTCCCGCCGCCATAATAAGCCTCATAATAAGGAAACTTAAAACGAAACTACAAAACGAAAGCACAGGAAAGTCACTTCGAGTTCACTTGGTTTTTCCTTTTGCTTCCTGACATGGATAAAAAAAAAAAACACAGGAAAAACAACAAGAATAAATCAAACAAACAGCCGGAAAAAAGTAAAGAAGGAAGAAGAATCCAATTACACTGTTTACAGTTTATACAAGAAATGTAGTAATGGGAACCGCACTAGAATTCAACTGTTGTGATAATGACAAAAAACTGCTGCAGTGTTCGACATGTCTGCTCTCCACATCTTGTATTCAGTTGCTCAACAACAGTGATCTCCGATCCGTGATTGGTAGCGTCGGTTGGGTGGGTAGAAAATGTTATGGCGTGTTAAAGCCAAGCTTCTCGGTGGAGGAGGCCGCTCTGTTCGGTGTGACGGCAGAGCAACCTCTTCTGGTGGAGGATACTTGAGGTAATTAAAGGAAAGCTGATTTTCTCCTTGGCCACACAGAATTTGATTGATCACCGTGAGTGTTGTGGATTGATCTCCGAGGCGATCTATGGCGTCCCTTCACTGGAGCACGGCATGCGGGCGGAGGGATCCTGTTTGAAGACCGGCTGGATGTGTTAAGACATTGGACCGTCAAGGACGAGGAATTCTGGAAGAAAGAAGAAAAACGTATAATAAATGACATTGTCCAATTAACATGTCCTAATGGGGAAAAACACACTTCAAATTATGAAGGCGTATTGGTTATGTTTGTCAAGTCTTTTTGAAAATGTGTCTAATTTGGCTGCTGTTGATCATGTCTGTTGGTTGGATTGGATTGGGCTTGTTGAAGTCCTCTAGTAATGCTAACACGATGCTAATAATATGTGTATCTTTTTAATCCTCTGCTACACCAACACTTTGTAATGTGGTAATTGGCAGCCTTCTTTATTTTAAGTATTTGACATACAGACAATCTTGTATGTTTTTTGGTATCTTTATTATCAACGTGGAGGGGATTGAGTGGGGGGGAAAAACTAAACCTAAAGATGGTCATAGTGAAGAGAATGATGAGAGAGAGAGAGAGAGAGAGAGAGAGAGAGAGAGAGAGAGAGAGAGAGAGAGAGAGAGAGAGAGAGAGAGAGAGAGAGAGAGAGAGAGAGAGAGAGAGAGAGAAAGAGAGAGAGAGATCCATGGTCATCATCATCACCAGGTCCTAAGGAGCGGGTGTCTACCTTGTGATGTGTCGGCAGACCGGCCCTAACTCTGGCCGGCTGATTAATTGCATGAGGGAGCACTAATTGCATAAAAACATGAATCAATTAATTCCAACCAACGAGGTAACAACACGCCCCACCACCCACTCCCCTCTAATAGTTCGAACAAACACTGGCCAGTGCGGCAGAGGAGAGACGATGGGCACACCATCAAGTGCACACAGCAGATAGCAGATAGAAAGTGAGCGGGCAGCAAGAGCAGGGAGAGAGCACAACAGTGGAAGAGGGTATTTCAATAAAGCCCAGACAGAAAAAAGGGGGGAAGACAGGGAACAGCAGGCAACAGTACAAAAACATAAATCTGGGAAATAATGATAGAACTGCGGGCTAGCAAGGCACCAAGAGAAGGCTTTATGTTGCTACCTGGCAATACCAATGACTGCAATAAGTCTCTGTAGCAAGCCTTCAGATAGCATAACAATAACATATCCCCCTGCCAAAATCCTATGAGGGAGATGGAGCACTGTAAAGTTTTCTGAGGGAAAGCTTGTGGGCCAGACATAGTTCGGCGTGTTCTGCCTGGCAGGGGGGGGACTTATAACCCCCGCTAGCCCATCCCCCCCTCCTCATGCCCCTTTGCCTGTGGGAGATGGAAGTGTCCAGAAATAGTTTTTCTCCTCAGACTAAGTGGACAAGCCGATGACTGTGGTCTGTGGTCTGGAGCTATAGCTGAACCCTTTTGGTACGGACACGCATGGACATTGGCGGAGAGGCAACCTGTTGTAAGAGTTATTTTATAACAACTTTGTGTCAAATCCGAAGGAATGCATGCAAACAGCCATGGAGCAACAGAGTTAACATGCATGCAAATGAACTGGATAGCACTACCGATACTATGAGACCCTACCAATTCATAAATAAATCAAAGGTAGTGAAAGGGAGGAAACCAAATGTTTGCCTGAAAGTTATTTGCCCCCTTCCATTCTCTGTCCTTGTATTGCTTCCTACCACTCTTCGTTCCTCTCTTCCCTACTCCATCCCTCCCAAAACCCCCACCTCCACCCTCCACATCCCTACCTCCATCCCTACCTCCATTCCTCCTCCTCCCTCCCATCCCTACCTCCATCCACCCCTCCCTCCCTCACTACATCTCTCCTCCTCCCTCTCCATCCCTACCTCCACCCCTCCCTCCCTCCGTCTCTCCTCCTCCCTCTCCATCCCCACCTCCACCCCCTACCTCCATCTCTCCTTCTCTCTCCCATCCCTACCTCCATCCACCCCTCCCTCCCTCCCTACATCTCTCCTCCTCCCTCTCCATCCCTACCTCCACCCCTCCCTCCCTCCGTCTCTCCTCCTCCCTCTCCATCCCTACCTCCACCCCTCCCTCCCTCCCTCCGTCTCTCCTCCTCCCTCCCATCCATCCCTCCCTCCCGACTGCCTCCCTCCCGTCCTCCGTCTCTCCTCCTCCCTCTCCATCCCTACCTCCACCCCTCCCTCCCTCCCTCCGTCTCTCCTCCTCCCTCTCCACCCCTCCCTCCCTCCCTCCGTCTCTCCTCCTCCCTCTCCATCCCTACCTCCACCCCTCCCTCCCTCCCTCCGTCTCTCCTCCTCCCTCTCCATCCCTACCTCCACCCCTCCCTCCCTCCCTCCGTCTCTCCTCCTCCCTCTCCATCCCTACCTCCACCCCTCCCTCCCTCCGTCTCTCCTCCTCCCTCTCCATCCCTACCTCCACCCCTCCCTCCCTCCGTCTCTCCTCCTCCCTCTCCATCCCTACCTCCACCCCTCCCTCCCTCCCTCCGTCTCTCCTCCTCCCTCCCAGCCATCCCTCCCTCCCGACTGCCTCCCTCCCGTCCTCCCTCCATCCCTCATTGACTCCTTGTTTTCCGAGGAGCGTACACACTGTGGCATCTGGTGGTTTTGTGTTGTTTTTAACAGCCATTAGCCAAGAGGGGAGAACCAGAGGAGTGGGGCATGAAGCGACTTGGCTCAGAGAAGCGAATCATCGATGGATGAGAGAGTGAATGCCTGTGATTGTGAGGGGTTATGACACGGATGACATTTCACAAAGTAGAAAAAAAAATGGGGAGAGGAGGCGGAGGACTCGCAGGCTATTTCCCCTCAGTTCACTCACATGTCACCGGTCGACATCTCTGTGTTGGAAGCGGGGAATATAGTGCAATGATGGGATTGGAAAGGACACACAATTTGATTTTGTCATTTACAACCAGATCTGTAACAAAAAAATGTATAAAGATTTAAAGATACAAATTGCAAAGACCGTTTTAAATTGTTGTGTTTTGAATCAATTTGACGGTGATTCAAAATTGCATTTTAATTGATGTTGGGTTTTTTTCTGGTTGTTTCCAATTAAATGTGTGCATGCTATAGAGAGACGACTTCAAAGATAAAAACAAATGTTGTTTATTCCGCTCAGCCTCAAAGGCAAACAACACTGGGAGGAAGAAATCAATTATTTTTGCCTATCAAAACTTTCCTTTGCGTTCTCACTGTAGACCCCTTTACAAGTGTACCAGCTGTTTGCATACGCTTAATTAATATCAATTTGTATCAAACATTTTTCTGTTCTTCTTTTTTTCAAACAGGATTCATGAACAGCTCCAAAGTTGCTTGGCAAACTGAACCATTTGCTGTACACACCAACTGCTTGGCATTTACAAAACAAAATCTGTGCTGTGAATCTGCTCCTCCTCCTCAGCTCTGTCTGTTCCGTACGAGAATTTCATTAAGTGTGCAGACATTTACTCATAATTAGGTCTAAAAGTAGGGGACTCTAATGAGTTGGAGAGACGGATAGGGGCGGTGGATGGGGGTGAGCTCGAGAGCGAGGGGAAGTCTAGTTTCGCTTTCAGCCCTGAGTTGACTGCAACGGCGTTGGAGTCAGAAGGCAACGCTCGCCGAGGCAAAATTTATAGCATTTCAATTAATGACCTTCCCTTCGCAGCACTTGCCAGCATAACATGCCATCCGATGATGCAAACTCGGCCGACTGTCTCGTTATGCCAATTGGGCTCCCTGTATCCAACTACTTATCTCTCTCTCCTCACTCCCTGTCTCCCTCCCTCCCTCTCTCCGTCTCTACTCCACGCATCCCCTTTATTCTATCATTCTCCCAAATATGTTGTTCTTATTTCCTCTGTGTACTCCCTCCCTCCCCCTCTCTCCGCCTCCCTCCCTGCTCCTCCTCTCCAAGCACGGAGAGCTACGGGCGAGTGCAGTGTTCCGTGCCCTATTAGAGGCTTGGATTGATTCTGTAACATGGCTGCAGTGTCTCCTCGGCGGGGCGGGGCCCGGAGAAGGCTCTCTGACAGCCAGCTGTGGGCAGACAACAGCCAAGCAAGATTGATCACTACAACACTGAAGGGTGTAAGGGGCCGAGGCCAGGGGCCTGCCTGACACTCCCCCCCCCCCCCCCCCCCCCCTTTGCCCCCAACCCCCTGGGCGGGCCCATTCTCCTCCCTGTCTCTCTTCCACCCACTCATGACTGGCAGAGCAGAACAAAATGAGTCATAACTTGGGTGTTTATATGTGTGTACGCAAAACCAAAGCACGTATGCTTATGAAGGTGCAGAAGTCGTTTTAATTCTAAAATGTAAACTTTGATGAATTTGTTAACATTACAGAGTTTTGTGTTGGTTCCTTCCGATAGAGGCGCGGCATTGTAAATGCAGCCATAAAAAGAAGCCCAGATCATTGTTTTCAGATGAATGTTTGTTTGTGTGGGTGAAAGGAACACAGTGCAACAAGGTAGAGTGCAGCATCATAAATAATAGGCCATGCACAACAAAAGACAGAATGTCTGGTGCGTGATAAGTCCAAAAGCTTGGTTGTAACCAGTGCGGCAGCAATCAATAAACAAGGAACAAAAATTAACAAAAATCCGCAGGAAATAATATATTTTTAATAATAGTCGTTGTTTATTTATCTCTTCAAATTTCGCTACAAGCTATAAAAAAGAATTGATAATTGTCGTATTATAAGTTTGCGTTTTCATAAGTAGTGAATGCTCTGAGACAATGCACTAAGTCCATACACATTTTCTGCTCTGTTTGTGACCATACAAAAGTATTGAATTGTAAGCTAAGTTGACACCTTTTCTGCAATTACTATTCTTCCACAAAATAATATTGTGAAAATCTTTTCCATTACTGTTGCTTATGCCTTTGTCTCTTCAAAAAGGCAGTATCAAGTCCTTAAATAGGACTTGATGGATAGATGTGCACACACATTATGTTCATCAGCCATCTCTGGCCCCTATCATTCCCATTCTCTCTCTCTTTCACTTCCTCTCTACCTTTTTCCTTCTCTCTCAATGCAGCAGCTGCATTGTTTACCCCCCACTGTCCTCTCCCTTCTTTTCTCCCCATGTCTGTAAATGCGTTCTTCCCTTTTGTTCTTCTTTTGTCAAATGTCTTTCTTTGCCTCCATCATGCTGCCTTTACACCTTTTCCATCAGCCCTTGCACCTTTCCCATCAGTGGTTGCAGCGTGTGTCCTTTTGGCCACTCTATCACACTCCCCTATTTCTTCTTTCTGGCTCACTGTCACTTTTTTTATATTTGTACTTTTCCCGTTCCCCTCCAATCCCTCTGCACACCCTGTCTACTTGACAATCCTTGCATGACTTCGTCAGTGCCCTTTCCCTGCTTGTACTGTCCTCCTTTTTCCATATGTATATATAAATCGGTATCTCTTTCCAACTCCTTCATCGTACCACCTCCTCTCTTCTGCGTCACCATCTCCCATGGTCTCTCAACACCAATATATTTTCAGTTAGCCTCGCTGCGTACATCAAAATGAAAGACAAGGCGCTATTTAAATGCTGTATCTCTAGCTCTTTATTTCTTAGTGGCAAGGACGGTACACGGGCAAATGTACAAACACAAAGACAAGCATATACAAACGAAGTGGAATACATAAATTACTTTACCTACAGTGCAACTGCTGAGCTGGAATCCCAGGACCCTTTGTCTTCTATAGCTTTCTCCCTTTCTCCCTATCTCTCTCTGCCTCTATGTTGTGTATCTGGGACAGCAGTCCAAGCACAAGGGATAATGACTGCAAGTTAACCATATATATTTGTATAGCAGGAGGTTAACAGGCGGTGACAGCATCTATCTCACAGCGGGTATATTTATGTGTCTGAGACTCTGTAAGACAAACGCACACACATACACGAGCAATGTATGCTGGGACATGAACACATTAATTGCACACACGCACACACACACACACACACACACACACACACACACACACACATATCCAATGTTTGCTTAGCCAAACACAAACAACACATTTATTGCACACACCCACACAAACACACACACACGCAAATGCACACGCACACGCACTGGATATGATCTCCCTATCGGATGGATGGATGGAAGCTGCCATCAAAGCAGGGCCCAGAAGGAGTTCAGGCGGTCTGCTTAGTGGAGTGAACCCGACACCACAGTCCAATCCCTTCTGCCATGCTTATTAAACGGCCTATTTTGTCATCTTCAATCCCAATTTGTCACAGTTGCTCGGCTACACGGTTACCGTGTCACAGAAAGGCCAGAAAAAGGAGGGATGAGCAGAACCTGAAGCAAAACAAAGCATAGACAAAATGTATGTGGGTTAGTGTTTGTGTGTGTGTCTTTAGTTTTTTCTTCATGGTAGAGCAGTGGAGTTTTAATGGACCTGCCCGCTAGACTGACTGAAAAAAGACACTACTGCGGAGTACAGTAGATTTACTCTGAGGAAAATAAATTGTATTGGGGGAGGAATACAGCAAGTCAAGTGAAGGTTTAGTGTGGAAAAACAGACGAATAATTCCCTCTCAGGCATCTGCACAGACTGCGGGTTTGCATTCCTAAAGTTCAACGCTTACCATAAAACAGTGAATGCGATAATGGACGTCTGTCACATCATTTAAAACCAGACCAAGGGCCGCCTTGGTTCGGCATGTCACCAAAAGTATTTTTGTTTTGACGTACATCGCAGGCCAGAGCAATAAGTATTCCTCTCCGTCTGTCCATCCGAATCGTGACTGACCATTCTGACAACGATACAAACATGCTTAACATTGCCAACAATCTTTAGTCGCAGCTCATTGTCATGTAGAGAGGCTTGCTGATTTATGATCCCTCACGCTGACCGAATCCAATGAGGGGGGCTCTCTCTGGCTAGTGCTACCCTTCAGGGCAAATCACTGATGGCCAACAGCGTGGGTGAAAGCGGGATTCAACTAAATGTTGTGCGTGTGTGAATAACTTATTCAATACAAAGGGTTGAAAACTCACTATGATAGTTCATTGTTGATTGGTTAATTGATTATACAATCAATCAATGAGTCTACAAAATGTCATAAATGAACCCCGTCAGAACTGACCCAAAACAAGCGATTTTCTTATATTAGCTCGCTTGGTCCGCTGAGTTTCCAAACACTTGACGAATCCGTTTTTTAAATGATGTATACATTTTCTGTACATCGACTCATTGTTTAAGCAGCCGTCAGACACAGACATGCAATAAACCCAGATTTGTGTACCAACCCTGTTTAATTAACATCTGAAACAAAGCCCCATCTCAAGAGCTTCCACGCGTCTTGCCACTATTGTCCAAAACATCGATTCCGGGCGTCCCGGCTCTCGTCGTCTGATCCTCCACTCCTAACCTCCAGACGATTAGTCAGCATGCTCCGTGCCATTTGACTGAATGAATCCCCCTCCTAGTTTCCCGAGGAAGCCAGGCTCTCCACCAACAAGTTCTTGCCAGGCGTCCAGCACTCCCAGCAGCGAGCTGGACTGAGCTTGTAATTGTCTGGGCCTGTCACTCGCTGAACCCGCTTGCCTTTGTGAATCCAAGACCTCTGAGTCGTATGTTGGCAACGTCAAGCCGATGCAGCGGAGCCGTGGCAGCGGGAAACAGAAAAATAAATACAATCTGCATCGACGCAGCGAATCATCCGGAAAATGGGTGCTGCCTTGCATTAGTTTGCCCTGTTGGCGTATGCTTGGTAATGAGAGGTGACATATTGTCAGTGGCTTGCTAAAGCCGCTCTCCTAATTACGCTAATTGCAGCTTTTTCCGCCCCCGTCTCTCTTGTTTTCTTCCCTTTACTCTCAGCCGATGTTTTCCCCTTGCAGCAAAATCTCCATCCCTCTTGCAATTGCTGCTGTGCTTCCATTTCTATCTTTGTATTGTTATTTTGATTGTAAATACAATCTAAGTACAAACAGACAGAGTAGGGCTTGCATTTTCAAGCCATCGACTACATTGTCAAATCACGGCACCCCTAACTGAGAGCATCATTCCTTTCCTGATGTGTTGTCTCTTTCGCTTTCATTGAGATGCTTCTCTCTGTCAATCAGGCATGCTACCTCCCGACCTAGACCACGGTCAGTCGGCCATCATGCTCTGCTTCTGTGCTAGGCAAACATATAGACCCGCCATGCCTTGTCTACAAGCGTAGCAGAAGCACGCACACCCCTGCTCTGCCAGCTACACAATTACTAAATCACTCATCTCACGGGTGGCTGGTGCGCTACTTCCCAGCTCTAGCCAAAGAGAGGGATGGAAAGAAGAGTGGAAGAGAGAGGGCAGGAGGGGTGGGCAATACAAAGGAGATAGAAAAGGGATAGAGAGGTGGGTAAGGGTAAACCACTGAGAATGATTGATGAGATAGATGGAAGGATGAATCGAGAGACTAAAGGTTGAATACGGACGACTAACAAGAGAGCTAGCATCTAGAGGGAAATACCACAATGTGTGTGTGTATGTGTGTGTTCTCACTTTAAGCAATTTGTAATAAAGTGTGTGTGCGCACATGAGTTTCCGTGCTTGTGGGTGAGTGAGCCTGTGAGACCACGTTCGTATGCTAAGGAGAGGCGCTGACGGCGGTGATTGACAGCGGTCAGTAGGGTGCAGCATGGTGCCCAGGACGGCGGTGAGGCCCCGCTACTTGTCAGCACACTACTCTGATGTGGCCCCTACGCTGCGGGCATGCTCCACTTAAGGGGCCCCGGCTCGTAAAAACCCAGAGCCAACTGTGATTTTGCCACGATTGCAGCCAACCCAAACACACTCGTTCGGGCATTGGCGGGGGATGGAGCCGGCATAATGATAGACAAGCCCAGTGCTGTGCAGGAAGTCAACCGTCTGGTTTCCTGGCTGGCTCCACAGCAGGAAGGAGGAGGAGGAGGAGGAGAAGGAGGAGGGTGAGATGAATCATTACTAGAGATTCACATCAGGTTATCTGAATTTTTAAACGGCTGCAGCGGAACACACCGTTTGCAGTGTTTTAGCCCGAGGTTAACTTGGCACAGACCAATGGAAACATCTGCCTGCAAACGGCTCTGTTCCACCACGGGCAGGTCTGCAGTGTGAGCCGCTTAAGAGGTGAGTCACAGTATGTGACGTACGGATACTTTGTCAAGAGGAGATTTGTCAAGAGCTTGGTACGTGTGATTGTGTCATTTGTGTTTTTCTTTTTTTGTGCATTACTGTTAATGCAGAACTTCCTTTCAGTGCGTTCGACAACACAGGGAATGGAGAACTATATGTTCAGGGGCCTAATTCTCTCTGTCATGACTTTCTAATCGCTAAAGCAGGAAAGGAGGATGTGCCAAAACAATAAATAATCGGCAACGACAAACAATCGCAAAAGCAATTACGCAGCATGATGCTTGTGAAAGCAGAAGCAGCAGGTCCAGAGTGGCTGAAAGAGGACCATTTAAGTATTTGGGTGAGAAGTGATGCGCCCATGGCAACTATCGCCCTGGCCATCCTATGATGTACAATTAGGGAATAATCAGTCACCCAAGGGACTCGGGTGGCAACACCTCGGCACAGCTGACCCTTGGAGACCTTTATAATTATTTAAGAGTCAGCCATTTGTTCGTCATGCTGAAGCAATTGTGGGGACCGGACAACTTGCTGCTTTGGGGCCAAGAGGTGTCCACCCTGCTGCCAGCAGTTTTGACTCTAAAGTTTTTATTTCACAGTTGGGACAATTTAAAAGGGAACCAGTGCGGAAAGAATAAAACTAGAAAAAGGGAAAAAGAAGAAGGGTCTGTGCGAGAGGCCTAATACGAGTACATGGTAGTAAGAGATCGCTTAATTAAGGTTCTTGAAGCGGTTCATGTACTGGATACGCCTGGAGAAACACTGTTCAGTGGAGGCATTAAACCTTTTGAGTATGCAATTATACAGATATGCATGTGTATGTGTGTGTATATATAAATAAATATATATATGCGTGGAAATACACAAACAACATTTTCCTTTTATATTTTATTCATAATTCCATTTTTTCTATCTATTTTTTTTATCTCCAATCACAGAGCTCGGTTTGTGTTGATAATTCTGATTCACTCCCCGCGACTGTAATGTATTCCGGGGCCAATAAACATTTCATGAGAACTTCAGACAGCACTCGCATCTATGTTTATTTCACCCCTTTTTTCACCCCCAACCCCCCCCCCGTACTCCAAAAAAAAACAAGAGTAGGAGGAAGCAGAGAGCAAATATGTACCGTGCAGCAGCAAGGCAAACACCGGCGGGCCACAAGGTCCCTGTCACACACTCACACACGCGAAGCCGCCGCCGCCGCCGCAGCCAGGAGAATATCATCCTCATCATCTTCTCCACCCTCAGCCTCCGCCAGCCACTCCTGATGGCGCCCCTCTCTCAGTCAACGCCACGCTCAACAGGATAAACAACACTTGCCGCGAAAACACACATACACACACATGCACGCGAAGAAGGCGTCTGCGCTCGTGCATGTGAAGTGTGAGTGTCGTATCGCTCGACATGTTTTTCAACTGATTCTTTTTATTTGTCTCAATCATTGATTATGTCTCCATTAATTCATTGTTTTGGACCTAAAAGACAAAAAATTATAATTATTGTTTTATACAATCCAGCCTATTTCGTCATGGCTCAGACTTGGATGGTTTCACCTCGCTCCTCCTCCACCTCCCACTTAGCCAACCACACTTCCAGCCCCATCCCATTCACCCCAGCCCATTCACCCGTCTACGCCATACCCGTTACTCTTCTGTCGCAGTGGAGTTCATTTTCCCTGCGTCAGCCCCCACAGCTGGAGAAGCCTTTGCAGGGGCCCTGCTATACATCGCCGTGGCGGCTGTGTGTGGTGCGAGGCATCGGACCATGAGATTCCCATTAGAGCACCGTGGTCAGGCCGGGCCCTGCCCGACAGGGTGTCGCTCTGCTCAATATAACCACCAGATCTCTTTAATAATGCATGCTGGCGTGCACGCGTGTGCGTGTGCGTGTGCATGTGTGCGTGCGTGTATGTGTGCGTGTGCGTGTGCGTGTGTGTGTGTGTGTGTATGTGTTTGTATGTGTTTGTGTGTGTGTGTGTGTGTGTGTGTGTGTGTGTGTGTGTGTGTGTGTGCGCATGTCTGCAGCTCCAGAAATGCATGCGGAAAGACGGAGGACAAGGTTGTGATTGTCTTCGTGTGTGTGATTATTTGTGTGTGTTTGCAATTCTGATAAATTGTATGCAAGTTGAAGTGACAATTTGATTTTAAGTACAAATAACATACATATTATTTAGTAGTTGCTACAACAATACTCCCCACACACATACACACACACAAACACAGGCACACACACACACATACAGTTTTCATGGTGAACTTAAACAGGTGATCCACTTTTCTTTTCTGGAAACGGTTCAATGTGGAAGAAAGATGTAGCCGTTTTGGAACACTTCAGTGCAAGGTGATATTACGACCATACCAATCAATGTCCGAGGACATTATTCATCACACTTCGATCTGAATGGTACTTAACATAGAACTAGGCACTTATAAAAACATTTATCAAAGACATCGTTCATATGCAATATAGTTGTTGCTCCCGAAATGGAATTTAAAAGTGTATGGATAATAAATAAAATGGATTAAAGAGGCAAGTGACCCATTCCAAAAGGGCTGCACAGACCAGACCACTGTGAGGGCTGTGGTCTTGGATTAAGCCATTCGTGGATATGTTTTGCTTTTCTGTGTTATTTATCATTGATGTTAAATCATAGTTGGTATCCAGTTCTACTCAGCTTAATATAGCACACAAGCCATGCGGTCTTCAGCAAATTTGGCGCTTTTTGATTACATTTTGAATACTTGAGTAAGTGGGTTTTAAATATTGTTATCAGTAAAATAAAATTCTATAAATTATACATTCTACAAATTAGTATAATTGTATAACTCAAGTTAATGTTACATAGGATCTCCATAGCCATTAATGTAATTTTAAAGTCTTTTTTTTTATGATTTTGGACTTCCAACAGATATCTACGCTGTGAATAACAACTATCCAATGCAAGGAAACTAAGATGCAATCATAGGTAAGGCTTCTGTATGTCAAGCGGTCTAAATGACTATACTTAATATAAGTGGAAATAAAATGCACTAGCCTGACATCACCAGCCCCGATTAGTCTGGAACCTCTCATATCATTTTGGATTCCCAAGAGATATTATCAACGGGCAAACGCCAATACGCCTCTGGCATTTTTTTTTTTTCAATTGGCTTGACCTACTATAACCAATCAGAGAAACTAAACTTGTGACACATCAGCGACCGCTATCTGGGTTGTTTAAGAAAATGCCTCAGAGGCGCTGCTATAAGCACTCTGTACAACCCTCGCATTCAACCCGCTTCATCTTAGAAAAGCGTGATTGGCCCGATCGCAGTCGACGTCTGCTGGAAATCAGTCTCAGCGGTTGGTGGGCCGGATGCATATGCCGACGCCAATAAAAAAATGCAATTATTTTGGTTTCTGGGAGTAAATGCACATCTCAAGTGTTTTCTATTTTTTTTCTGTATAAGGTTTAAGATCTTCTGTGTTTAGGGGAAGTGGGCAATATGAACGGTTAGGACCACATGCAGGGTAGGAGGCGCCCACTGTGAATATAGAGCATATGGAATCAGCCAGTAACAGGTTTCCCATAATAGCCACTTTAGAGAACACACCTGCTCATCATCTCAGAGGGAGCTTTACCCAGATCCATAGTCGGCTGATCATTCAGCATTTTCAGCAACATACACACACACATACACACACACGGCGCATGAATGTCGTCACATACTATCTAGCGGCACTGTCATCATCAATATTGCCCAAAAAAAACAAACATCTTCAGATTGAAAAAGAGAAAAACACCATCTCCTGTAACCCGTTTTATTCTCTCATTTTTATTTACTTTCGTACTTTTTTTTACGTCTTCGGATACCCACAAGATCCTTAGAGAGAGGAGGTAAGACCTATTCTCTCTGTATACAAACAGACCACCTCCAGAGGAAAACATTGATCACCAGGCCAAACTGTGCTCTGACGGAAAAGGGTTATTAATGCGCCCATTTGTTCGCGAGGCCAACTGTCTTCTGGGTCAAGCTGAACCGTGGTTGACAGTTTATGGCGCACGGAGCCATGGAAAACGAATGGTCCTAAGCATCAGATACAAGCGATTATGCACTCTATAGTGGAAAGCGGCAAAACAAACAGGATGACATGAAGTGAAGCAGTACACGTGGTTTATATTCCCGGAGCCAAATGCTGCTTGCTGGCATTGGGGTAACGGTGGTGCGCTAAAGGTCTGACAAAATTACGATCTTTTCTAAACAAATGAATCACGTACGTTTTGTTTTGATACGTTTTGCAATCATGCAGTCATTTGATGGTCATGTGTCATGAATGGCTAGCATGATCTATAGATATATGTTTTCTTTAATGGAGCACTCAGTACTCAAATACTCGCTAAGCAATAATAAAAGCAAAATATTTACTCCCACAGGAAGTAACACCACGGATGTCCTTCAGTTTATTTGGATTTAAATAAATCCCATTCAATGTCATGTTTGGGACATTTTTTGCCTTTATTCTTTCCAGTGACACAATGGGAAACTTTATGGTAGAACCCAGACATATTTTCTATGTCAGCCAAGTGTCCCTGGGTGATTGACAGACTCATTACCCTTTTCCCATTATGATATTGCATAATCAATCTATTCATTGTATTCTCCTCAAGGCGGGATGGAAAAAAGGCAATCTTTTACATGAAAATGACCAGGCAACGAGAGGGATGATCCAAATGAAATAGGAGAGGGACAGAGATAGAGACAGAGAGAGAGAGACAGAGAAGGACAGAGACTGAGAGAGAGAGAGAGAGAGAGAGAGAGAGAGAGAGAGAGAGAGAGAGAGAGAGAGAGAGAGAGAGAGAGAGAGAGAGAGAGATGGATTTCAATTTGTGGCTGAGCCAGGAGGGGAGTTTACCGAGTGATTGATCAATATCAATGTCAAGAACAGCGTTAAGAGGCTTTTCCAATTTGTCCGTTCTAAACGGACTACCTCAGAACAATATAATGGTAATATTAGAAAGTATAAAATTGACACATTACTAGGGAGTACCCAGTAATGGTATCATCTCTTTTTTCTCAAACTATGTTTTTCCACTTACTCTATTATCAAGGAAAAAATTGGACCAGGACACCAAATAGGAAGGGGAAGTTATGAAGTACAATAGTGATATCTGCCAATCATGGGTACCCTACATGACACACAAAAAGGACACGGAGGCAGCATAGCTTCCAAAATGCTATTCAAGGTGAACTCTCAGAGAGAGCCAGACCATTATCGGCATGAACAGCACTTTCAGCTCTGGTAACTTATAATGTTAATTAAAAAATGATACAAGACGTTTTAGACCAACCGATTAATCTGATAATCGTAATAATAATTGATCAATTAAAATAAGAACAAACATGACTTGAATATAGGACACCTAATACATAGAATATACATGAGCTGAACGGGGGGAAGACACTGCCACATGCCTGCACTGCGCTCCAATACTGAGACTAAATCATACCGTAGATCTTGAAAGCCTGGTTCACTTCCTGCAGATGTCGTGCGATCGAAACGCAATTTGAGGAGAATGACTTCTTAGCATTGTGATTGCTATCATTAAGGTGAAGTTATAGCCATCATTGTACCCATCAACAGAGTGAATGGACATCCCCAGGTCAATCAGAATCACAGCTTGTGGCCAGAGAGGTGGACCGTCGCGTTGTTCTGCAGTTGTTTTCCTCGCGGACCAGGCTGGATCCAGAAGAGCCCTTCGAGGCAGTCTGAAATAAACTACTAAAAAGGGTAGAGTGGAGTGAAACTCTACAGATGAATTATAAAGGCAGAAGTGCCTGCCACGTTTGATTAATTAATTGTCGAGGCTGCACTTTTAGCTTGGCTCTCCCGAGGAGCGTTTAACAGTGTCAACTGTTCGCTTTTGCTGATGTGATGTGCTGATAGCTTGTTGTTGCTACGTTCCATCATTGTTCTTTTTGCAGCCACACTGAGTTCACATGTATAATTCTGGCTTTTACTCATTGAAAATAACATCAGTGAGCAGCAAAAATATGCATGATTTGTTATTGGTAAATTGTCTAAGATTTGACATTTCCAGTGAGTGTGACCTTTTAAGTAATGCCCTTTGAGGTAAAAATCTTGTTTTAAAATTGCCAACGGGATTTCTTAAGTAAAGGGGTCATCATCCAATATGAGTTTAATGTGTATCAGGTCTCACCTAGCTTGGAGACCAGAAAAGATGAACTCACCACATCTTAATAACATTGCCTATGTACTGCCCTAAGCAACTACATTAACAATAAATGGATGACTGACTGAGAAAAACACAAAGTGCTTAGAGCTCCTGCATCTTTTACATGGCAGTGTGAAGAAGACGAATCAAAAGGTATCATTAAGGAACTCATTAACTCAACCAACCTCACTTTTCTAGTTACACAGGACAAACTGGGAATACTAACAAATGGTTCCCGGGTTTAACAGAGGGGGAACCCATGTCGCATGAATCCAATCAAAACTCAACTATACTGACTCACTATCTCTCTTTATTAGCAAAGTCAAATTAACTTTTATTTTACGATAAATATCAGAACACTTGATTCACATGCATATACACACATATATCCTTGATTCTTTTAGTGAAGTGAATAAATATAAGTACATATATATGTAAGTACACCACTTGTTGTTGACTCTGGTCAACAACAAGTGGGCAAAAAACTATTTCTTTGCACCAGCAAAACAAGCTGTGTGTTATTGTGCTGTGATTTAATCCCAAAGTGAAAGTGAATGCACCTTATATTCCCAGGATGCATTGTTCCCCAGGGCCATCTTCCCCCAAAAACCACTTCCCTCCCAAACACTTCCCCAGGCTCCCCGCTGTGGTTAAACCTTTAAAAAAAGGTTGAAATTCTCAAGCAACAACAACCCTCTTCGTCCAATGATGTGGGCACTCGGTGGCCCACCTCCAACATTGGATTTGTCAGTTTGGCATTGGTGACTGCGGCCTCTGGGTATCCTCTGTGATCGACTACAGAAGATGCTGTCAGTGAGTTCTGTTGTTTTAAGAAGAGATCCGTTAAAGTGCTAATGAGCTTCTTTTTTTTTGTATTGCTTTCTAAAATAGCCTAACCAATACATTATGAATGACTGCAATGGGTTATTGCCATGTGTTCAAACTGGATTAGATTATGACCGTGGTTCTCTTCACGAGACTTGGCGGGCAGGATAAAGGGATTGAACTGTCTATTGAGTGAACACTCTTAAGTACCGTCATTAATATCTTATTGAATCTATTTGACATCAAACGCCTGGCAACATTAGTTACATTTCTTTCAGCCTCAGTTCAGCTCCAAAGACAGTGACGCAAAATGGATACCCTCAAATCAATTGCTCGATGGAGAGACGCTCCCAATGAGGAGAGACGGACAGGGTGTGGGGGGAAAAACTAAGAGAGATAGAGGGAGAAAAAAGCGACCGAAAGAGCCTGAGGGACAGAGAATAAGAGAGAGTAGAAAGAGAGAGCGCTCACTCTGTACTCACAGTATCAAAAGAAAGGAGAAAGAGTTACAAGCATTGGAAATGTCTACACAGGGAAGACCATATATACATAGACCACAGCCTACCCCCTTGTCAAGCAGAGGACAATGACAGTGTGCATCTGTGTCGGCTTTCAAGCGACAACCCTTTTATTCATTTTTCATAATTACAGCACAAATATTCCGCCCTCTTGCGCTTCATTAGCTACTTTGTTGAGCACTGAGCGATGTCAAGGAGAGAGAAGATGGAGAGGGGTGAGGAGGAGACTGAAGCGTGAGTGAGAGGGAGAGCGGTGCGGGTTAGGGCCCCCATCTTTTTGGTTTGGCCCTTGGAAACCGGGCCCCTACCGAGTCTTTTCTCCTGGAGGGCCCTGCGTTACTCACCCAATGAGGCCTACGGATCGGGGGACATCTTTATCCTTACACTGATGGGTCACTAAGAGTGAAATAAGTAGGGTTAAGGATAGTGTATTATATGGTAGGATAGTGTTTAGGGGGTAGTACGGTGTGTAGGATAGTGTTTAGGGGTAGGATAGTGTTTAGGGGGTAGTACAGTGTCTAGGATAGTGTTTAGGGGTAGGATAGTGTTTAGGGGGTAGTACAGTGTCTAGGATAGTGTTTAGGGGTAGGATAGTGTGAGGAGGTAGGATGGTGTGTAGGAGGTAGGATAGTGTGTAGGGGGTAGGATGGTGTCTAGGATAGTGTTTAGGGGTGGGATAGTGTGAGGAGGTAGGATGGTGTGTAGGAGGTAGGATAGTGTGTAAGGGATAGAATAGTATGTAGGAGATAAGAAGGTGTGTAGGAGGTAGGATAGTGTGTATGGGTAGGATAGTGCGTAGAAGGTAAGACAGTGTGTGGGTGGTAGGCTGAGGTTTGGCTGCCAAGCTAAATGGTAGTTGGTTCCCTGAGCAGGAAGCCCTAAACTGCTACCGGCTCCTTAATGACTTGTATCTGAATTCATTACACACGTGTCTGTTTAATAACCGAACAGCAGAAGCAGATAGCAGTAATCTTACCTATACTTATTAAGGATGTTGGCTGTGGATCATCCCCACCTCCCTTCCCTGTGAACGGCGGTAACAGCACGACCGGGGCCTCCTCCAATAGTCATTTAATCCTCATTTTTCACATTCTGACTCTAAACGGAGGGCTACCAATAGCTCACTGTCAACAGTTGCTCACGCAAAATGAAAAATAGAGGATGGCTCCCAGTTTTGACTGCAGTCGCAAAAATATCGAACGATTTCTTCACAAATCAATGGCGGCAAAAAAAAAAATTGGGAAAAAATGACTGCAACCAAATATGTG
>NC_082394.1:12407236-12462236 GCF_031168955.1 Gadus macrocephalus
GCCCAATCCACACCTGTAATGCAAAAAATAAAACGGGGAAAAAAAACAGAACTGTGGATAAATGCGCATATGTCACTGTACCAGTGTTGGAGAACAACAACAACAAGAACACACGACTATACAGCAGCCACAGCGAACAAATCAATGAATCCATACCTATAATGATGTGCCTGGACACAATATATAGTTCCCCCAGCGGGCGACCAGACCCACCATTACATTACGGGGCCACACACGCGTTCCCGCCAACGCCCCGGACGCCCATTCATCTTAGCGTGGCAGGGGCTGGGTAGGGGTGTGGAGGGGTGTTCCCGCGGCTAACGCAGTGCCGAGAGACTGCAAGGCCCCCCCTTTCCCCCCCCCCAACAAATGATGTATGTCATGGGGGGGCCTCCATGCATGCTCATGCATCTGCATATGCGCACTAGGCGGTGTGCGAGCGCTCCGGTACATCCGTCTACCAGAAGACGACGCGCCGCGCCCTCTATAAGTAAACCGCTGTGGGGCTGAGCTCACTCAGGGAGAGGGACGGCGTCCGCTGGCTGCCGCGTAATGACGCCCCGTCGGGCCGGGCTGGCTGACAGTAATGGTCCCTCTGAGCAGCGCTGGGACATTACGACCAGTCGCAAAAAATAACACAACACTACACAGGTTTTTTTTTTTTTTTTTCGCAAACGTGAACCCCGGCTGCTAGGTGGATATTGGGAGGGAATGTTTGCTTTATTAAAGAGCTGCGGTTCATCTGGGGAGTGATAATGTCTGTACTTATTTACTTTCTGTAGGCCGGGGGAGATTGCTTTGTGTTGCATCACATGGGATAATGTCTAAATGCATCAAGTGAGATGAAAGCTTGGCCAACCTCAGGAAGATTAAACAAATGTGGGTTTATTCCATATCATCGACTTGATTTTGCCTCCGTACGTTGCTTTTATCCTACGGAATGCTTTGAAAGGGATTTTGTTTGGCCAAATATGGCTGATTTCAAAATTATGAACATATTCAGTGAGGGCTCCACTTTTAGCTAATAACCAGAGCTATTTGTTGTCCCCCCCAAAAAAGCTGAGGCACACCAGATCCCTGCTATGTTATGACATTTGGTAAAATATGATAAATAAGAAAATGCTAACACAATATAAAGCATTATTAGAGTGGTTTGTTTTTGTAATCCCTAATGCCTATGAAAATATTTCACAACATCAACTGCCTTTCCTTATCGCTGTTAGTTCATATTTTTCTTAACATGACCTGCTTCTCAAATAGACAGCATGACTGGACACTTACAAACCACCGCCATGGATTTAATTTTATTTTTTTATTTCCATTCCAAAGCGAAAACAGTTATCTCCTTCCATAAGTCTATCCACTTCAAGGATGCATAGCCTTCCTGACCACGCCTCATCCCTTCAAAACAGCTCAGCGCCTTAGGCTTAGGCTGACGCAAAACAGCCTTCATCAAACCAAAACGCACTTGGTAGGCATCGCTAATAGCTGGCAGGCCCAATGAGGACTCGAAGCCTGCCTTGTGATTCCTTGTAAGAATCAAAGTAATGTTTTGGGGGGGGGGGGGGGCGACTAACTCATCCCCTGTAGGGATTACACCTTGTATGGCTATTAAATGAGAAAAAAAAAAATGCTGCCAATCGTTACGCATAGCCTCTCTTTGCTGTAAGTAGCAGAAGGCTGTGCTGTTGCTCTGGCTGAAGAGCAAGAAACTGGGATTAGAGCGGGAACCAGGGAGATTGGCTCCAGCTGAAGTGACCCAAATTATTGCCTGGCAAACGTGAATTAATGGTACGTGCATGCTGGTCAGTGAGCGTGTTCTTACAAATATTACACACAGGCTACAGAACTTTCTCTGTAATATCTGAGTCCCTCTATGTGACCCTGTAATCTTTGGAGATGGTGGGGAAGGATGTGCCTTTGCCGATGTGATCTCTTTAGAAAATGCCAGTAATTGTATCTTGATTTAAATTATCATACGAAAGGTAGGATTTATATATTTATATATATATTTTGGTTTACGAATGTGATGTGTGTGTGTGAGACAATACAGAAAGAGAGGCAGACCGAATGGCCAGTTGGCAGACAGGCAAACAGACAATAACAGCATTGCATGCACACGCAGTATACACACACACACATGCATGTGCCCACACGCACGCTCATTGAAGGTTGAGACAATTTGCTCTTTTTGCCAGACCTTCTGCTGCTTGTTAGAAGCTTTCCCTGTTTCTAACAGTGGTATAAGTCAGACAAATCACAAATGTGTTAGTCAAATGTCAGAATCGGTGGCAGAAGAAAAAAAAGGGGGGGATAGAGGGCATTTCTTCCTCATTTATAAATAAAAGGAGAGAAATGTGAGGAGGAGGGAGGGCTGCATGCTGAGAGTGATAGAGAGAGTGATAGAGAGAGAGAGAGAGAGAGAGAGAGAGAGAGAGAGAGAGAGAGAGAGAGAGAGAGAGAGAGAGAGAGAGAGAGAGAGAGAGAGAGAGAGAGAGAGAGCATAGAGAGAGAGAGAGCATAGAGAGAGAGAGAGAGAGAGAGAGAGAGAGAGGGGAGGAAGGAGGGAAGATCCGGAGGCATGTGCTAGAGGATCATTTGTATCTCAGGCTTCACCCCCGACAGGCACCTGACTCAATCAAACTCTGCTCGTTTCTGCACCACGCATTAGCCTAGCGTGCAGGGATCTTGTTTCTCTCCCTCAATTAAATGCCTGCTCGCACATAATTAACGACTGTTTTGTCTGCAGATCAATAAAAGGGCCTGTTCATTAAAAGGCCCTTTTTTGCCTCCTCAACGATGGACCCTTTATTTGCGAGGTTTGCTTCATTAAGCTTGAGGAAGCCTACTAGCGCTTACCAGCAGAATATGAATTTTGTCTGTGTAACCTTTTATTTGCCTTTCCTTCTCTTAATTCTTGGTCTTTTCAAAACATAAAGTGAGGTCACGCAGGAAGATATTGAAAGGAACAGATAAAAACGTTGGTACCTTGCGTATTGTGAATGATTATGTATTTTTCATTCACTCAGCAAGAATGAAAAAGAGATACATGTGGAATAATCACAACATTAAATACCACAGAAGATATATTTCCCTGCTTTCCCTCGTTTTTTTTAACCACAGGTCTATTACAATGAAATGATAAGAGAGGAAAAGCCCAGCTACACAGTAAAGAACGCTCTGCATGCGTCTTTCTGGACATAATGTAAAGTATTACATGCTGGACTACCTATGGAGCCACAATAAGTCACCATAAATGTCTGCATTACCAGTCGTGGGCCCGCAGACCATCTGTGCTTACAGATGCTAACACAAAAGGAATGTGTGATACTGCTTTGAGGATGGGAGATCGATAAAAGCAACAGGAGCGAGATTTAACATGGAGCCAGCTTGCCTGCCAGCCAGCTGCCATAGCTAAACTGGAATTATTAGACCCATGGCCACTTCAATTTAGAAGATACAATTGCCGGCGAAAATGTGTACACAGACACACACACACACACACACACACACACACACACACACACACACACACACACACACACACACACACACACACACACACACACACACACACACACACGCACACACACACACAACCACACACACACACACACACACACAATCAGAGAGACACATACGCCTCACACTTTTCATTAGGTTTCTTGTGACCACACACATACACACAAACACCTGTACAAACAAACACACCAGTGTAATGGCCAATGTACACTTGATTCACTGCCGGTAGTGCCCTCCTCACAGGCGTCCCCTCCCAGCTGCTGAAGAAGGTGGCGTCTCTGGAGGGAAAAAAGACGGGACACACCGCACAGCTGCCTCATATTGGACTTTGTTTTTATTGAGTTCCAGGGGCTTGGCAGTTTTCTTCCTGCGGCGCCTTGAAATCAGTATGAAATTAAGAGGGCGGCCTTTGATGTTTTCAGCAGGGAGCAGTGCTGGTGGCGCAGCTATTTGCAAACCCTTCAATCAGATCTTATAGAAAGAAAATACAGCGGCGGGAACAACAATCATGCATCTCTTGTACACACTTGTTGTCCATGTGTACACTGCTGACTACAGGCAAGTTGCTGAGGTGATACGGCGACATTTGGCTGCTTTCTGAAAATAGCATGGCAGGTCTAACTACGGTTCAACACGTTTGCCACACGTGTGTAAGGGGGGGTGCATGTAGCGGCGCCTGTGTGAGGCCCTGGCTCACCGACTCTGAATATGATAGAGGGAACAGAGAGAGGGTGACAGAAAGTCCTCAGGAAGCGATTAAGGCCGACTTAAGCAGCAGCTCTCTAGAAGTTAATAAGTTAAACAGCCTAGTTCCCAATGAATGGAAATGAAGCCGACAGGACAGAGGATCCCTCTCCACTCCATTTCCAAATGATCCGGGAAGAAATATTGTAGAACATTAATCAAATTTATAGGCAGAGGTGTGCATTGGGAAAAAATTAAGGTTGGACTTACTGACAGCAAGAGGTAACATAAATAGGAGTGATTCTTCTTGATATTTTCTCTAATGTCGGAGTGTCAGAAATGCCTGTTTTGACACGATCCCGCCCAGTGCTTTTGTATATAGTGGTGTGTGTGTGTGTGTGTGTGTGTGTGTGTGTGTGTGTGTGTGTGTGTGTGTGTGTGTGTGTGTGTGTGTGTGTGTGTGTGTGTGTGTGTGTCTGTTTGTGTTTGTAATTTTTCTATCACTGGTTTGTCCTTGAGCACAAGTGCAGCGTGACAAAGCCCCATTATATTGTGGTTCACAGCAATCCTATAGAGAAAAAAATAATCCAGTTGGGCTGAATATCACTCTAAAGAGTCATTAAATATGAGGGTATGCTAATTATTTGTGTAAATAAAGATTTGCAGCCATTATTACAAATGATTACATTAATACTCATATAACTATCTGATGGGAGAGTCAATTTTCTCTGTTAAGTAAACCAAATATTCCATTATATTATATTTAAAGGCTTAATAGCAAATGAGCCTGATAACAACAGCTCTATTGCAACGCTCCAATGACTTAAAATGTGATGCTCTAAGAGAATAGTATCTCCAACTGTTAATTAATCATAAATAAAGGCTTTTAAATTATTATGGCCTTCATCTTTTTCAATTAAATTTTCAGTTTTAGAGCCAATTCTAGATAATTTCACCCTCGGTTAGCCTTGTTGCGGTTGGATTCTCCTGTGTAACGTTTCGGGGACCGGATGCTCTGTTGAATTTCCGTAGTCAACCACTCGCTAATAAGCTTGCGGTAAAATCACCCTTTTTTATTTGTCCCACATCCAGTCCCTACTTTGGTTTGGCAGCTGGTCTCAGTAGACCTACTGTATATAATAAACCTACAGTATGTATATATAGATACATAATATATATTATTAAACATACACACATACACACACAATTTGTGTGCAGATATGCTGCAGCATGTTCATCTCTGATTTTCTGAAGAATGTGACAGCTTCTAAAGGTGCGGACACACCAAAAGCGTATCCCGCGTACCATGTACGCACGTAACGCAGCTAAAATGTTGCTTGACCATTTTGTGTCAAAAATGGTCCTACATACGCAGCTACGCGCCTGTGGCTGCGCTGGATTTAGGAGTCCGAGGAAGGAAACCCAAACGCCGCCGTGTCTGGGTGCATGATAGAGCTTGAATCGGGTTAGATTAAATAATCTCGGATATAAATAACAATAATCGGGTTAAATAACTTCACATGGTGTGTCTGGTGTGTTTCCAGCATTCGTAGTGTTGATCGGCAGAGAAATAGTCCGCCAAGACGTTGAGGTTGCTTAGAAACCAGAGACTCTGTCCATGCAAGTGAACGGAGCGTTCACTCTTCGTCATAACTATCAAACCAAACATCCTTCACATTCACTGAGTGAACATTATGAAAGTAAAATGCACATTTCTCGCTAAAAATGTTTCCATAAACGCATTTAATGGCGTAACTATGTTACTATTTCCACCCAGAATAAAGAAAGATGTCGGCCGTATGCTTCTGTGCAAGGGTCACTACTCTCTGCCAGTGACGTCGGGTCAAGCTCCACGCTGATTGGCTATTGCGGCTAAGTATCACGCGTATGAGCGTAAAAAGTTCAATTTTTTGAACTCCTCGCGTACGCGCGTATATATACGTGCCTCATACGCCCCTAACGCGAGTAAAATGTTGCTTGGTACGCATGATACGCGTGTACGCACCTCATACGTGCGTAAACCAATGCTTCCCTATGGAAAAATTGCCGATTTTATACGCGTGGTACGCAGGTAACGCGTTTGGTGTGGCCGTACCTTAAGTCCCCAATTTCTACTGTGATGTTGTCCACCAGCCTCATAGGATTATGCCGGGGACTGCAGTGCACAAGGAGTGCACGACAACATTGTGATTTTCCTCTCCCTTTATATAGGACATATGTTCTTAACAAGCAGGCAGGAACGCAAGAATGTGGATGCATCACACAGAGACCCACATACACCCGCACCGACACACAGACACACACACACACACACACACACTCACACACACACACACACACACACACACACACACACACATACAGAAACTGGAGGATTTAAGTTGAGTAATACCTTCCTCTTTATGGGGAACAGCGACACAGTTTGCACGTGTGCACTGTAGAGATTTTCCAGGAAAAACAACAACATTCTGTGCCCTGGTACAGCCTAGTCTACAACTAACAGATACATTTTTAGGGTTGTTATTGTTGTTTTGGAAATATTAAAAAACATTTTGTAAAAAGCACTGTAAGGTCTAGTCTACTACCACAAAAGTTGTAGACTAATTTGATATGAATTAATATCGTATTGAGTGATGGCCTCACCCTGCAGTCATTATCATATAGCGTGATAATTAGGGGGACACAATGTATAAATTAAACTTCCCCTAACCATATTCATTTCAAGATGCACTGTGAAGCTCAGAAAATGCCAGAGGTGCTCTTGGTAAACATTGACAAACTGCATTGAGCTTCCAATTTATAGGAAATGTATTGCATGCAGCTGGGAGAACAACAAATGTTTTCAAGGCAGAACTGTCCTCAATGTTTATATTATGTATGATTGTTGACATGAGTGTAAAATTAACAAATACATCCTTTAGGCATATGAAACAGCTATGCATTCAAGACAGACATCTATTGTGTGTGTGTGTGCGTGTGCGTGTGCGTGTGCGTGTGTGTGTGTGTGTGTGTGTGTGTGTGTATGCATGTGCCCCCTCCCTACAGCAGAATTTTGATATTGAAGAAGCCACACGTCCTGTTCCCCAATGGAAACAACACAACGCTAACATGCGCAAATGGGCTGTTTGCTATGCAGTCGATGTCACCTTAATATGCCAAGACTTAAGGTCAGCACATTATTCACTGCAAAGCTCAAATCAAAATTCTACAGGACATTTTCTGAGTAGTTCAACACAGACCCCCCCACACACACATACACACACACACACACACACCTACACACAGACCCAGACACACACACGCGTGCACACAGGGACGTATCAGATTGAAGCATACAGTGCATTCAATTACATCTGATGACAGATGGTGTAAACAAATTCAGACGCACGTAATCTCGCAGATTGGATGCTTTAGTTGGGTATTAACCCTGATATCCAGAGACCTGACAAGAGCACCAGACATATTAAGACTTGGAGGGGGAGGTCCATGAGGGGCCTAAGCCCATGACTCAGCAATTTCAGGGGACTTTTCTTTTTGCAGGATAATCCGACGCATTTGGATGACACACAGCAGATCGTGTATGGTGGGAATGAATGGGTAATAGCAGCAGACCCACATTGCTGATCCCTAACCTCGCCGCCTCCCCTTGCTCTCTCCGCTCTCCCCCTGCTCTAACTGACTCGGTGCTCGACTCCAACTGACTTACTTTATTATGCTAATCATGATTTGATTGCCCCAAATGCATTGCAGCTGTTGCTCTGTGAATGCAAACATGCTAGGATTATAATGGATTGATGCAGACTGACGGGGCTCGTTAATGAATTTATTTATGGTTATTATGCCAGTCATTTAGCGAACACATAGCTGTGTACATTGAGTTGATTGTTCTATTATATCTCGCTCATGATTTTTAACTGTTATTTTTCCCTCCAATACCGCATAAAAACAGAGCTAAAACAAAACGGCCCATTAGAAAGGAGGCTATACCAATCTGTAAATTAAGGGTATATGCTTCTTCTCTGTCAATGAATTAAGTGGTTCATAAAAAAACAGCTACAGTGATCAAGACATTGAGTGAAGCAATGCTTAGCTCACAAGTGACCTACACAACGTTGTTCAGAAGGCCAACAGTAGCTTGGAGTATATGCAAATAACAGGCTGACTAACACGTAGTTTACTGACCTTCCTGTCCGGACATCATTTACCATGCTCTCTCCCTCTTTCTCTCTCTATGTTTCTCTCTCCATCTAGCTATATCTTACTCAATCACTCTCTGCCACGCCCCCCCACCCCACCACACCAACACACTTTCTCCATCCCATTCACTTTTCCTCTCTCTCTTTCTAACTAAAGATGCAGCTGGATAACCTGGGCAGGGAGGGGGAGAGAGAGAGCGAGAGAGAGAGAAGGTTGCAAGGAGATGGCGAAAAGGCAATTTGCTAATGGATATTTGAGAAAAATAGTGAAGGGAAGACATGCAAGGGAGAATCAGCCCTTCCTCCATATGTAGAGAGCTCAGTGAACTAAACTGTGAGAGGAGAAGCTAAAGTCATTAACTGTGTTTTTAATCTTAGGAGCTGAGTGTGTGTGTGTGTGTGTGTGTGTGTGTGTGTGTGTGTGTGTGTGTGTGTGTGTGTGTGTGTGTGTGTGTGTGTGTGTGTGTGTGTGTGTGTGTGTGTGTGTGTGTGTGTGTGTTTCTGTGGTGTGTGTGTTTCTGTGGTGTGTGTGTGTGTGTGTGTGTGTGTGTGTGTGTGTGTGTGTGTGTGTGTGTGTGTGTGTGTGTGTGTGTGTGTGTGAGGAGAGAGGGAGGCTATGGCCAGCGAATAGAACATTCAATAATCTGCAAATCTCTATTAATTACCCTACCATGCATCTTGATTTTCTTAAGATTTCACAAGCATGAATCCACACACACACAAACGCACACACGCATGCACACAGACATCCCTCAGGGAAGATCTGTCCCAGGAGATGACACTAGATCTACATAAACTCTGTTAATTATCATCTAACAGCAACCAAATTGGGGAAATGTTGTCCTGATGGCATGCAGCTTCAGACATATCTTGTGAACCCAAACGCACTTCCTTCACTTTGAGTCGAGATTAGCATCGAGAGACTGTGTCAGCAAAACCCTAGTCAGGCATTGGTGGATTGCTCATTAAGTTAGTCATTGTTTTCAGCTTCAAAACGCATGCAATTTAACTTGGTAGAATTCAATTCAACTGTAAACACAAACTGAATAAACTGAAAAAATTTAAAACAAATACAGTGCACATGTCATGTTACACAAATAAACAGGCATAAACAAACCCTTTTTTTCCTGTTGTTTTTTGCTCAGTGTTGTGAAGTTTTACTAAGGAGTTGTTTAGTCACATCCTTTTGATCACTTTTAAGCTGTTAAACTAGGGTTGATGGTCATCTAATGTTTTCTAAATTGTCAGATACACAAAACAGATACTCTTTTCCCTTTTAAAAAAATCACAAGGAAGCAGTGCTGAATGTACTGATTTGGTGTAATCTGTTAATTAACAATGTCTTGTTAATGACATGAAGACAGAACTACAGATTTGAAGGAAGAATCTTTATTTTTACCATGCAACATTATTTTCGGTTCACTTGGTTACACCGATACAAAAGAACAAATAAAAAGTAAGACTCCATCATCGCCCAAAGAAAGATGCTTTCATGTCTGCTCTATTCATTTGGCGCTGGTTTCCTAATAATTGCCAGTTTTTGATGTGAAGCTCTATATTGAAAGGCGCTCCACAAATTAAGTTATATCAGGGTTATTATTGTATAAATAAACCACGTAGAATAGAAAGGCACTGTGCACAAAATCCTTCTGATTACAAAAGACAGGCTCATGGCCCATGTGGGGCATATCATCCAAAAAATAAGATCCAGCCAGCGTACATCTTGTCACACCATGCAGGTATGGGGGAGGCTGGTCACCCAACGCCTCCGCTATTCCAGGCGGCGGTCAGGAGGCCTTGACATGGCTGGTTAACGCCGTCGCTCTAATAGAGTGCCGTATTACCCCGGAGCATGGGTGATTCTGATCAGGAACAGTGCAGTCGATCAACGACCCGCCGACTGAGTGGACGAATGAGTCTGCTCTGCTCTGGCACTGGACGGCGGCCGTTAGATGTGAACATGACAAGAGCGCCAGTGTATTCATCACAGCACAACGCATTGGATGTCGGGGGTTTTAGTGAGTAAGTGAGCGAGGCTTTCCTCTGAATGCGGGACACATCGATACACCACCCCCGCTACTCACACCGATCGCAGGGGCCTAAATGTCAAGTATTGAACAGACACAAGCGCCGGTATTGCAGACCATTATGCCTTGTATATAGGTGCGATTTGACTAAAAGGATTTACTTAGATCCATTGTCCCCGTTACAGGCATCCCATATCTCTTTGCAGGGGATGCGTGACTGCCCTGGAGTCCACCTGGGGTTCCCTCGGCTTGTACACTCCCGGGTCTACTGCCGCTCGCTTTTTAGTGGGAAGAAGCCGCGGGTGCTTTATGATCAAGTTTCCATGAAGGATTCATCAATATTGATTGCAACCGACGGGGGCACATAAAAAGGTACATTACGACGGTGGATTACACAATGGAACACTTTGGAGATTTTGTCGTGAAAGCGCCTCAAATTACCATCACCATAGTAAAGCAATCAGCAGTGTGTGTGCAGAACGAAAAGAGGCGCCGCATGCCAGCGTATAGTAAAAAGACAACAATAAGTGTGTCTGGATGGAGCGAGTCGTTACGACTGTCTTCAACTGACCGTAACTCGGTTACATTTTGGGGTCATGTAAACACCATAATGAGTGCATTAATCCCGGAACTCAATAATAAATGTAGCCTGGTTAGTGCGTATGCTAATATACTCCAAGTGATATTTTTGAAATGCATCTTGGAATGAATCCCACTTAGCCTGACCTAGGCTTTTGTGTGGAAAAAGGAGCATTCGATGCAACTGTTAAGTGGTCCTTCGCCTAGTATTACATTGTTTTGGTATCTGATATGTGGCGAATAAAACTTAAATGGGACCTACAACCCCCACTTTTCTCCTGGTTGAGAAACCCCAGAAGCCACAAAAGAAAACTTGCCACTTGAACTCCAAACACGGCAAAGGTGGTGCGGGAACGGGGCTGACTCTGAGAGCCCGGCGAGACGGTGCTGAAGAGCACGCGTGATGTCAGCGGATGTAACAGAGAGAACCTTTAGAAGGTCCGTGCTGAGCGCTGACAGGGCCCGGCGTCGCTCAGAGCCCCTGAAGCAGCTCCAAGCTAATGGGAGATCAAACACGTCAATACGCAGACGAGAATTCCTCTGTCTACCTCTGCCGGCTTCACGCCGCTTGATCTCCATATAACTCTCTCCACTCTTTCCCTTTTTTGATTCGTTTTTTTTGTGTCTTTGTTTACGCCGTAATTCACAGAACAAGGCCTAAGGGCATTTAGAGTCATCAATTATCTGTACCTCAAACAGCATGCTCTACCGTCATATAAATAAATTTATTATATAAACTAATCATAGCACTAATGGTATGTTATATAGGATGATTCTTTGTTTTGTCGTCGCTTTCTACTTGTTTGTTCTTTTGCTTTCATCCTCTATACTTTAATGTCCTATTAGCATTGTTCTCACTTTGCCGTGTATGTGTGTGTGTGTGTGTGTGTGTGTGTGTGTGTGTGTGTGTGTGTGTGTGTGTGTGTGTGTGTGTGTGTGTGTGTGTGTGTGTGTGTGTGTCTGTTTCTGTTTCTATGTTCTTATGTTTTGTTTGTCTTTTCGATGGCTGTTCAGAGAATACAATACAAGATAACGTCCTCACACCGGCCTGAGACAAAGACACACACACAAACGCAATTTAGAGAGTAAACGATTAGACAGCACAGAAACTCTCGGTCTCTCCCTCTGCAGGGAGGTGAAGCTGTGGGCATCCTTCACCCACTGCTTTGTTGGTCACCTGCAGCTGACCCCCCTGATCCCAACAAGGGGCTGGAGTAGCTAAGACAAATTACCTAAGATTGCAGTCGATCCCTCTCCGATTGCACACACCAAAGGCAGCACAGTGGAGTGAATGAATAATGGTGGTTTGTGTCCGGGGCTCTGTTGTTTATTAGGAAAATATATATTCACTTAAGAGTTAGAGGAAGGGGGCACAACCTGACACAGACAGCTGCCAGACTGACCTTCAAGGTTAGGAGGGAAAAGAGAGTTCTTATCACACCGCTTTGAGCATAATGGATGGGTTGTAGTTCTGTACATTTAGCAATGCAAGAGTGAGAAAGTGCAAACAGGAGCCAAACAGTACTTTATGAAGACGCCGGGACCGCTGACATGGCTATTTGGGAAGTAGCTTGCTAGCTAACTGCTAGTTGTATGTAGTGTAAAGCTGATGGTCTCATAATGCATGCTTCCTCAATGGTGCTATTATGCTACTTATACAAATATAAATCAGATTCACATCGCACAGTGTAGGGACAGAGACAGACACTAGGGATGAAGAGATAGAGAAAGACAGACAGACATCTATCTGACAGATATCTGAAGAGAGAGAAATACAGGAATAGATAATGAGAGTGAGACGGATAGACTGACAAGCAGGAAGATAGCGAGACGGACAAACGGACAGACGGAATGGAAGAGTGGTGCGACGGAGAGACAGGCAGACAGGAAGACAGAGACAGACGGCCAGACAGACATTGCTGATAGATAACAAGTTAGGCAGCCAGACAGACAGTAAGACAGACAGCTATCCATCTGGATAGCTCTAGAGACAGAAAGCGGCCCAAATAAAGGTGCCATTGTGAAGACAGAGAGGGAGCCTTATCTTTAGATATCCTCATCCCGATCCGGGCCTCCTCGGGCGTGCTACACCACCTCCATCCCCTCAGGAGAAGGGGAAGTGTTAGCCTTTAAAGCAGCCTCTCTTCTTCCACGGCGTGTCGCTCAACCCCCCAGCATGTACTCTCCGAGGTATATCGCTCCGAGGGACACCGCACTGCACTCCGTCTCCCAGGGGGGCGACGGCCGCCTATTTATACGGGATCCCTAAATAAGAGCAGGCAGCATGGCACACTGTATGCGGTGTTCAGCAGCTGCTTAATGTGGCTGAAGTGGTTACCCCTCAGAAGGCCCAGGGACAGCCCGCCCCGCCCCACTCTTCACTACTGCGGTGGCTGCATGCGGCGGCACCAGTAGACGACCGGTGGGAGTGCATCGATGGCACACGTGAGATAACGCAACGTAGCAGGCTGGTGCAGTGGTAAGAGCATGTAGTGCTTGATAGAAGAAAAAAAAAAGCATGATATATTCAACCCCATTTACATGTGTGCCCATGAACCACTGTTTCCACCTCACGCAGAAAACCACACACAGCCTTCATTGACATGCCCGGGTAAATATGCAATTTCAAACATACTTTTAGAATTTTTAGCTTCCAGGCTACCTCGTATGTAGGGGAAATCAAATTAGCAATGCGATAATTACTGCATCAACACAATGTTAAGTATCGCTGGCATGACAGTGATTTCCTAATTAAAATGGTGCAAAAGTGTAAACACAGTGTTTCCGCTAATGAATGGCCTGACTACACCAGACTTCATGTTGATACGGAGATGATTGAGGACACAGACCGTGTGTGATGCACCAGCCGGGCTTCGCCAGAGAGAGAGTGAGGGGAGAGCATGAGGGAGGGATGAAGCTCTTAGTCTTGTCATGGAGGTCGACCCATCATTCTGTATTTCCAGGGTGACACTGAGAATATATTGCCTCACCCATGCAAACCCCTCAAATCCCACGAGATACACTGGCTTCAAGAGGCTCAGACCTTAACTGTGCTGCTTCCCCCCCCTCAAGTACCTCACTCTACAGTTGTTCTAATGTTCAAATGGAATTGCATTAGTATAATATAAACATTAGCAGAGTGTATCAAGTTTAAAATACAATTATGATAAACACCGGCCAAGAAGGCACTTGAGTATGTCTGAGATGACAAAAAAGAAAAAAGAGCAAGAGCCCTGGTCCACCCTGAGCGGTAACTGTGCACAAGGCTGGCAATTACACACACACACACACACACTCACACACACATGTACATGACTGTGCTGCTCACACACACACAAGCTCTGATTCAAAAAATCCTCAGACTCTCTCGCTCATCGAGACACACACACACACACACACACACACCCAGCCACACACAGTGTCCTAGCCATCTTGCCCCCGGTGTGCTGTGGCAGGGCTCTGTGTATCTGTGGGTATTAACAGATCAGGGGTGAGCAGCGGCAGCAGCTACCTTGCGTTTAAAGTCTCCTTCTCCAGAGGTAGAGCCTCTGAAGCCCACCGCCGGGTGGGATAAACGAGCCAGCCATCCCCCAGGCACCGCCACGCCCTCCCAGCCCCACTACCAATCCCCCACTCCCACTCCCCTGCGCCTCACTGCTCCGCCTTCCCTCTCAGACACTCATCCGCACCTTTTCCCTACAACTTATTATTTTGTCCACCCACTGTTGGATCGACCCCCTCCCCCCAACCCTCTCTCTCCCCCCTCCCTCCCACACTAGCCATATGGCGTTCTATTTTCATCCTTTGCTTTCTCCCTCTCTCCATCAATTGAGCTATGTTTTTTTTACTATTCAAACCGCTTTTTAACTGGGCTGTTACTCTGGCTTCTTCCTTGTACTGCGGCCCCTCAGTCTTCATCTTCCACTGAGCGAGGATCATGTTTACCTGGGAGAGGCCTCTTGGAGCCTTAGCTCCAATCCTTTTTCACCCTTATTGGTGTGTGTATGGGAAATCACCTGCCCCGGTTAATGATGTCTCGCAGATGTTTGAGCAGGTGGATATGAGACTTGCTGTCTTGCTGACAGTAGACTTTTTAGTTATGCGAAATTCACCAATAGGAGGAATAATTTAAAAAATGATTAGTACACTTTATGTACTGTGATGATATACTGTGGGAATAGGACTAAACAAAAGTGCAAACTCGAAAGTATAATTTATAAATGTGTTTAAACTGATTATATGTATCGTAACTTATTTCAGTTTGACCAGCATGGAAAATAGTGCAACACTTTCTACCACATTCCCAGTTAACCATAACTTGAAAATGTGAAAGTATGTCACCAACATCTGCTGTTCATCAAAAAGGCAATTCAGTCTCATATGTGAAGGGTGAATAAAGCATATAAACGGTTAGAGAAATGATTCTATGTTTCTGACACATTCTCATGACAACAAAACTCATCTCCTGTTGCCTGTCACCTACATTCAGTGAGAATGTTGAGGAACAACTGTTTTCAGATTGAACAAAGAGTTAGGACAAAGCCACTACTGCAGGATAATGTGGCCCATATTCCAGACCATCGCCTCAAAATCGAATGAATAACCGGTTCATCGCAAATGCCTGCGAGAGAGAGAGTGAGAGAGAGAGCGAGAGAGCGAGAGAGCGAGAGAGCGAGACAGCGAGTATTTTTGAATAAATCTGACAGTAAACACAATCCAAGTACTATGCTGTCTGAAAATCTTCCAGATTATCACGGGGCGTTGCTGAATAAAGAGGCGCCCTGGGAACAGAGACAAATAAACCCTCGGCCCATCCGAGCACAGACGGACGACAGACACTCTCATCCCATCAGGGAGGAGTGTGTGAAGTGGGCCGGATCCAAATGAAGCTGATCAGAGCTCAGTGTGGGTTAATCTAGTTATGCGGATAAAAGAACTCCCCAGGGGCATAAAAAAACATCCAACAAGTAAGTTGCAATGATTCAATGTGGATGTGTGTTCTCGAATATGTGAGGACACAACGTTGCTGTCAGTGAGGTAGGTTGGGATGGAGAATGAGAGAACGAGAGTCAGCGAGAGTCAGCGAGAGAGAGAGAGAGAGAGAGAGAGAGAGAGAGAGAGAGAGAGAGAGAGAGAGAGAGAGAGAGAGAGAGAGAGAGCTTGAGTGTTAGTGATTGTTGACCTGTTTTTGTGTTCTTTGTACATATAGAACGTGTTACGCAGGCAGGATTTAGCAGAGTGATTCAATTAAATCTTGAGAGGCTTACTTGGCGTTGGCCTCATGAACAAAGATCTTAAACGAGCCACTGTGAGCAACTTAACATAGCAGTTGAGAAGCCAATCAACTATCATCACTCAAATGAATCACCTTCACTTCCGCTCCTCCTCCACATTAATATCGCCTTTGACCAAATAAGGATGGGTGGTATGGGGGCTAGCCATCAACCAAAGAGAAAAATGAATTTATAATTCTATCAAATATATATATTCAAACATATCAAACAGCAGGAAGGAGATGGAAGGGACGGAGTACAAAAAACCAAGATATTTTAAAAGTTTGAATTAAGCTGCGACTTCAAACAACTCCTGGTTTTCATAAAATGCTTTCAACACAGAGTCGTGAAGACGGATGAAAAAGCATTATTTACCACCGAGAAAGTTAAAGAGGAAGCGCGAGACAGAGTATAAGAAAAAAAAATAATATATATAGCCAGGGAGAAGTGAAGAGTGAGAGGGAGAGAGATAGATCCCCATCTCTTTATATTTTGGGGAGGGGGTGTTGGCACAGCAGGCGTCTGTCTCTACAAAGGCATGGAGCAGGAAAATAAAATATGGGCTGAGCAACATGACAGTAGCCACTGAAACTGGGAGAATATGCCTTCAAAATAACTTGTTCAAGGAGAAAACAGAATCTCTTTCCTGCTCTTAGTGAACCCCTCTCTCTGTATATTTAAAAAGCTGGGGCCCTTATGTCTTCCCATCTCCTCTGTAGGTGTGTGTGTGTGTGTGTGTGTGTGTGTGTGTGTGTGTGTGTGTGTGTGTGTGTGTGTGTGTGTGTGTGTGTGTGTGTGTGTGTGTGTGTGTGTGTGTGTGTGTGTGTGCGTGCGTGCGTGCGTGCGTGCGTGCGTGCGTGCGTGCGTGCGTGCGTGTGTACTCGTTAGTGTGTGCATGCGTGCATGTGTCTCACTTTGTGACAAACGGCATCAGCCAAGTAAAAAAAACGAAAACACATTCTGTCATCACTTTCAAAAGGCAACTTCTGAAGCAGACAGTAAAAACAGTACAAACATCTAAAGCAAACAAGTCAAGTATTGCAAGCATTTTTTGGGTATTGCTTTGGTCAATAAGAGTCTTTAAACCTCTTCAAGGAAATACGTTTAGTCAATATAGTCTCAGCATGGATTTCACTATGATTCACCAAAATGATATGTGTTTGAAATAATAAGTGAATAATAATCATCACCACTTATGATGTATGTTATACCAATGTGTGTCTGCCCTTGTGAAACGCAGCTGAATTGCCACTCAAGTATCCATAAAATTACACTTAAATATATATATAGATATATATAATGTATAATGAATCACAGATTTATGCCATGCCGAGAAATGAACTAGCGTTTAGCCCTGGTTCCAAGATATGTTGGGATTAGTCAAGTTAATTGCGAACCTTGCAAGTGTAAATGGTGCGGGGCAGCAAAGCAGCACATTAATGTATCTAGGCTAGGCTGACGGGAATGAGACGCTCATTGAGTAGCTGAAATAGATTAGCCTCGCTGTGTGCGATTGGACTTGCCTGACTGGTTATCGGAGCTGTTTAGTTGTTACAGTGGTACATGATGAAGAAAACAGAGCAATGCATCTATACTACAGTGTTGGTGTTTGTAAGTGTGAAGATAAAGAGTCCAAACTGTTGAAAGTACACATTTGAATTAAGAATTTTCAATTTGGATACTCTCCAAAGCAATTTAACGTATCACACCCCTTAGCTGGAAGTAATAAAGAGGTTACATCGAGATGTTTACAATTAGAAATTAGAATACATTGGAATTGGTGAAATATTCCTATTTCAACAGATTTTGAAGACTGAACATTGAAGGTTATTTTCTGCAATTGTTATAAATGCATAAAATAACTGGAATGCAATCATTTCAACAGAGAAATGGAGTTAAACAACCAAAATATGCCTTTGCAGAGTGTCTAAGCCTTTCAAAGGTTAACATAATTATAATTGTTTGAATGAAACCACTGTCAAGCCACCTTTAAATATCCGTATGACAATTGGTATAACTTTTGCATGGCACTCTCCTCACCCTAATTATATGTACAAAGCCAACAGCAGTTGTTTCATTTACCGTGAGGTTTTGTTGAGCCTGTTTGACTCCAAACAACAGTTGTCGTCGGAATCTCACTTGCTCCTGTGCGGAGAAGGGTGGAGGAAGGCAGGAAGACTGAACACTGAACACTTGTTTGTTTGCCAGAATGATGGGCCTTAATTAGGAACACAGCTTTAAGCATTTCGTCTGACGCTCCATGATAAGCGCCCCTGTTTTGATACAGTTCACCCTGCTCTTTCACACAGCAGTGAATAGACATGACTGAGTGAGGGAGAGACAGGCGGCAAGACAGACAAGGTGACAGACGAGCAAATAGGAGAACCATACAATTTGAATGTGGAGGGGAGTAAACAAAAGAAAAGTATAATACAAATAAAATAACAAAAAGATGACATGATGCAACTTGAATTAATGCCTGCTATAAAGATGGAAGCAGTCAAGGGATACGCTTCCTGGTGAAATAAATACCCCCCCTGTTATTTCTTCCCGTTGATTTATCGTACCTTTTTCATTCTCTGTCATTCATTGTGTGTGTGTCTGTTGCCCCTCTTTCTTAGGAATCCTCAGGTGGATGGCAGCGTGAGCATGAGGCTAGAATGAGAGTTAGTGCTCTCCTGATTGTCTGCATTGAATGAGGTTTTCCCTTAACTCTTTGGGAGGGTGCAGGGAAACAGCCTGCGTGTGCTTGCCTATCAGGAAGATGTGGAGTAACAGATACATGGAGATCACACATGTTATAACACACTTTAGTATTAAATATACATATACACATGCATGCCGCACACTCTTACTTTGAGAGGCCCTCCAGGGCACTCCAGCAGGTATGTGGCGTGTCAGCCTTACACTGCATTTACTCTACCCCTCCCCACCTCACTCCCCATCCCCATTCGTAACAACCTTGTACAGTATCAGCCTACTAAAAGGACACTGAGGCCCATTTCCACACTGACGGTTATTCTGTTAGTTGTCAGCCAGAGCCGCCTTGCTGTGTTCCAGGCTGCGCTTTAATGAGATGGACATACAGAGGTTGTGAGACTGTGTGTGTGTGTGTGTGTGTGTGTGTGTGTGCGTGTATGTTTTTGTGTGTGTGTGTGTGTGTGTGTGTGTGTGTGTGTGTGTGTGTGTGTGTGTGTGTGTGTGTGTGTGTGTGTGTGTGTGTGTGTGTGTGTGTGTGTGTGTGAGAGAGTTAACTGTATGTTTGTTGGCATGTGTGTGTTTCTTAGAGGGCATGATGGTACCAAGAATCTCATATCAGTCAAGAAATAGTATTTCTTTAGCCCTGAATGGTATAATGAAATATATTTTTATCATTCAGTCCATCTGACTAATCAAAAGCACTGGCTCATTTAAAGTATTGTACATCAAAGAATAATAATTAAATAAATCAAAGACTTGGACATGCTATATACATTTATACAGGAAGATTATTCCTTATCGTATTCTTCTTGCGATTAAACTGTATTTATTTTCACAGGCGGCCATAGACAACCTCCTCTATTTCTGCCATTGGAACGTTCACTTATGACCAATTAATCACCAAATGCCGTGGAACATGTTGTGGATAATCATAACCTGCCAAGGTTCAAAATGAAGCAAAGCTACCCAATCCGCCCTTAAGCGAAGACCTCCCCTTAAATTCAAACGCACACTGACCCTATGTCAGGCTAATATACTCCAAACCAAATAGTCTCATTATGTTTCAGAATCTCTGCTCTCCAGAAGAGAGTATATTGTGTGTTCCTGTCTGAATCGGCCAGGCATCGACCAGTTTTGAAGTAGGCACATTGTTCACCAAGAACCACCAGCGAAGGCTATACTGCCTTACTAGGGGTAATACACTGTCACCCCCCCTCCGGCAACCCTCCCCACCTCCTGTCTTTTTTCGATCGCCGTCCACAATGGTAGCAGTGTTTTGCTTGAGCCGTAGCCATTAGCTTTTGTGGAGCGGAGGATCTATAAAACAAGGGTGTTGTGTGAGCAAGGACCATTCAGCGTCGCCGGCGAATCCAAACAGTTGTTGAGCGTTGTTTTGCCGCGAGTGCACAGGCTAAAAGCTTGTCAAACGCCATTTTCTGACCCTGCATCATTTCAGATCAAGGGAATAAGAATCCATTAAGTGGAAAACAAAAAACAAGAAAGGCTCAAATAGAATGTACTATTAAGTGATCACTTGTTGTGACACACGCATGCATGGCACGCACAACACACACACACACACACACACACACAAATCTCACAAACAGCTTTTAACCTTGCTGCATGCTATTCATTGTGAACGTGTGGGTGTGTAAATGTGCATACCTATTTCAACCTGGTTTCCAAACATTCTAGTTGATGTCATTATTATTGCCAATGCCTATGCATCATATTGTGTGTGTTTGTGGGCATCAGGCTTGTGCCAATATGCAATCAGATCATATATTGGCAATTGAAGGGATGATCGACAATTAGTTTTTCCTATTCAAATTTTAGGGAGATTTTAACCTAACTCACTATCAGAAGATCTATAAACAGAGCACATGTGGACTCCTTCTGAAGATCCTTTGCCTCCTTTAAACTAATTATTGGACGCTTTTGACTGTAAAATACTGAATATTTTCGTTTCTCTTTTTTTTTGTGTACAAGTGAGTGTGTCAACAGGACTGTGCATGTGTATACACAAGTGTGTGAATTTGAGTGTGGATAAGTGTTTATTGCCTTTCGCTCATCAGTCTTTTCATAAAACCAACCTCTATTCAACCAAGAGCAGAATATTGCTGGGTATATATCTTTCATAACCTGGTTCAAGTGGAAGTTAAGTGAGCCTTTACTCACCCCCCCCCCTCTGTTCACCTATATATCTTCTCTTCTCCTGCATCAGTCCCATGTAATTAGAACTGAAATTGATATTTACCACCCACCGACTGCTGTCTTTGAGGTAATATGTTAAAATGTATTATTTATAGGCCGGCTCTCTAATGCAAAATGCATGGCTCTCGTTTTGTTCATTTAATTCCAATCACCCAGGAAGTACAAACCAAAATGAATTATTAGTGTGGCAAATAAAGATTAGCATTGTAATAGCTCTTCAAATAGCCATATAGTGGTAAGCCCCAGATTCATAGACAAATAAAGTCCTTGAAACTAAATTAAAACTCTCCGCCTTGTGAACTTGACAGCTTCTAATATGTAAAAAATTGATATCAAGTAAACATGGGAAATGATTTCTTAATTACAACCAATGTATGAAATGTAAGCATATAAATAGAATAGTGTATGTTTGTACAAGAAAGGCGTTGCACACAGTTCCTTGTGTAGAGAGTACATGTCATGAGTTAATCCCTTATGGTTCAGCAGTAAAACAAATGCCCTTGAAACAGAGATTGAAGGATCAAATCTGTTAGGTCTGCTTAGAGAATGAAATACATTATCTGGTTTGGCTTAAGTGAGCCTTAATATAAATACAATCCTTCTTCATTTAATGAGATCGTAGATACTATCGTAATCCGTTTTTTATGGTTTTCCACAAGATATCCTGCAATTATGAGATAATGTCATGTTTATCAAGATACAAGTCTAATAATTCAGAGAAACATTAATGTAAAGTTTCCCAAATGAAAATAAAAGCCCGCATAGAAATGCGTACATTGGATTTTTTCTCCTTTTTTGCAGTAGTTCCAGCAATAAAGGAAAGGAATTGAAACAAGCGGAGGCTTCATTAACAAACCATGCAGCCTACAGTGTTATATGACAAATGATTAACTCATGAGGAACAAAAGGAAGAGCACATGAGCATATGCTGTCTGAGGGCCTTTCTTGGACAAGTCACCAAGCTCATTAATCATTGCATGTGTCTTCCTTCAAGAAGCTAAAGCAATGTTTTTATTGCATATATAGGCAAATTATAGATATTTTTCTCAATCTCCTTTGTCATTACAGCTTGAGTATAGAAATCAGTATTCAAAGCCTTTAACTACAAATCGAACGTTTATTTTTCATTTGCTTTGACTAAGCGTATTAAGCCTCTCAAATCGAGCGTTTCATTTTTGTGAAAGGTCATTGTTGTATAATGAGCCTCACAATATGTACAATTAATATGCGTTCATACAGTAATATACAGTCTGAGTCATTTATAATCATGACAGGTTTACACACTTGCCTGCATTTCTTATTCCATAAGGTATGTTTAAGACGCAAGCATGACCTACATTAAGTCTGAACATCCATGACAAGCCCCAAATAGGCTTGGGTAAAAGAATGGTTGACTTAAAATGGCATTATTATTAACAAGGCATCCTTGTCCCCTAAACCAAACATTCATAAGATTCAACAGTCAATTTGGGGTGCCAGGCAAAAGAAGTAATAGCATATCAGGAAAAGGCAACTATAGCTGCATGGCCCAATATTCAGCCCAGGCTGTTAGATAGGCATGTGAGGCCAGACTAATTGGCAGGACACTCCATAAGGTTCACTGGGTGGCATGGCAATGACACACTGACAAACAGCTGGTTCTCGAGTCAAATGAAAAACTAAGGACGGTGCCTCTGCAAAGCCGTAGAGACTTTGGTCTCGGGTTTGAGAGTCAAAGTGAATATCACCTCTATCTCCCTCACTCTCTCTCTCGTTGTTTCTTACTCTGTAACAGATGAGTCTTAGGTCGAGTGGAAAGGAAAAGGCAACACATGAGGATGAGGGGAGCGAGGACCGAGGAGAACAGAGAGAGGCAGAACAGAAGGGAAGGGAACTGTTCCAAGTGGTAAGTGGATATGCGACTCCTTTCCAATAGCTGACCCACACCCCTTCTGTCTTGCCAATAAACTACATCAACAAAGCTGCTTACAATTGCTGCTAAATGGCTTCTTTCTTGCCCCCCCCGTAATATTCTTAACTGTTCTGTACCGGATTATTTAAAAACGGAGGTGAGCTACACCCAGGATACTCTTGACAAATCAACCCACCTGTTATATTTTTACGGTGAATTAAGAAATATTATCCAAAAGACAAACAACCGAGAGTGGGCACCGACTGCGTAGCACCATTTGCTTAAAACAATGTAGCAGGAGCACGGATAAGCTCTGTGATGTGACAGCAGCGATTTAATGCTACAACTAGTGTCCCCTCGCTAATCTTTTGGGAAAAATCCTTGAGGAAGCGCACATTCACGCCAAGGAGCTTACAAGACGTTGCCGACGACAGTTGCGGACAAGTTCCAAGTTCGACTGACAAACCAATCCATGCGGCTTAACATTTCACACTACTCTATAAAGCCAGCGAATGTGCAGTAGCCATGAGGTTTATTGTTTGTTTTTATTCACTGTTTAAGGTAGGCTTCCTGAACACTACATCCTTGCTTTTTTAGTTTTCAACCAGAATAGCCTGCCCCAGAGTTTACTTTAAATGAAAACACCTTCTTGAACGTGTCACTGTTTCTGGTCCCTGGACTTTTCTATTCTTTCACATTTTTTGTTTTGTTGTGCTGGTTGGCCGCCTTGCTCATTCAAACGAGATGTTCTGCTGAAATGTTGAAAATGTATTCATTGCAAATGCCTTTCCTTCTTAACACTTGTGTGAGGCCTGCCATTACTTATGAGTTTATATGAATCATGGTATTTGTTAAATATTATAGTGTTAATTTATTCAAATGATTTGCCATTAGTACTCCAATAGTGATGCAGATGCATAAAAGGCATTCATATATTCAATGAGAAATAACATAATTCTTCATTAGGAAGAATAAGAAACACACGCATGCTAACCACAGTAGTTCTATTTCCTCTCTGTTGAGTCAAGTCGTCCCACCACATTCCATGAATATTCATCACCAATTTTACTTATGTGGAAACAAGGCTAATGATTATTTAATTGGGACATTCAGGAAATTTGAGTTAGATGAATAACGTTCTAACATAAAAAACGTGCTTTATGTGAGCAGAGAACAAGCTGGAGGGACTGGGAGACTATAGCCACTAGGGCTGGGACGACGCGTCGACGTAATCGACGACGTCGACGCATAAATTACATCGACGCGAAAAATGCGCGTCGATTTAAAAAAATAAATAAAAAAAAATAAAAATAAAAAAAAATAAAGATGGGCGGCGCCGGAGCGTAGTTGCAACGCGAGTGGCTCCTCAGACTTTCATAAGTGCAAGGCGCCACGCACTCGTTCCTCTAAAGTATGGGAATTCTTTAATGTGAAATGAAACGATTCCGTGATATGTCGTCTTTGCAAAATGGAGATGACTTTCCATTCTAGCACCACGGCAATTCACCAGCTCCTGAAGAGGCGTCACCCGGTAGCAGCTGCAGATGACTGAGCACCGTAGAATTCTAAGAATGCATTACTTTGCACTTTTATTTTGGAATTTAAAGGCAATAAACATGTATTGAAATGTTAAGGAATTCAGATATGTAAATCAACATGTATAAATTGCTATTAGTCAATTAATGGGGAGATAATCGAGAATCGAATCGAATCGAAATCGAATCGGACTGAAAAAATGAATCGTTAGATGAATCGATGCATCGAAAAAATAATCGCTAGATTAATCGTTTAAAAAATAATCGTTTATCCCAGCCCTAATAGCCACCACCCAGGGGACGTGCAAAGTGGAGAGAGATAAACAGGCTACCCGACAGATATCATGATAATCGCAGGAAGGCACTTTGTCCGAGGGAAAGGAGTCATGTGCCATAGAAAAACCTGGAGACACTCCTATTTCTACTCAGATATAGAAAATATGTGGTCTAAAAGCGCTCATGATACCACGAGAGAGAGGTCGTGCCAGGGTGGATGCTAGCAGAGATTGATGTTTTTACACTCCCCGTGGCAGCAGCAGCAGTGGCTGGATGAAGCAAGGTGTTTCATTACTCTTTAATGCTATACAGGTTCAACAGCTACAAGGGGCATGGTGGGGGCACTGTTGCTAAGTACTGTGTTTAGACAACCCGGTATCACGCGATTGCGTGCTCCTGCGCACGAACGTCAATCTATTGAAGCGTGTTCCAGAGCATGATAGTCCGACTTTTTGCGTGTTACACAGAACGAAATGTAAACCAATGCATTCTGAATGGGAGTGTTCTAAGACAATTAACTAAACGGTACGAGAGAGAGAGAAAGAGAGAGAGGGAGGGACAGAGAGAGAGAGCGAGAGAGAGGCTTCAGAAAGGGTGTGCGCAGATAGTACAGTGCACCCTAGTTATGTTTATGCCAAAACCACAAATGCTATATGTATATATATATATATATATATATATATATATTGTCAAAGATGCCCGAGAATCTCTGGGGATATCAGCATGGGAAATCGGCGAATCAGACCCATGAACCTATAAAGAAAGACGTCATCTCAAGCGGGAGAGAACGTTTGCGGTGCTGGTTTGTGTCACGTAAGTACAGGGCTCTCATGTCTCATGCATTCGGCGTGAGACAAACGCAATTCAACCCATGCACACGCTTGAACCTGTGCCGTGTTCCAATACCCGTACTGTCCGTACTTACTAGCCAAAATTTGAGTATGCAGTACGTTCCAATTCAGATCCGGCGAAAGGAAGTATACTTCAAGGACCCGGATGCCGTACTCAAAACGGTCTAATCCTGAAGTGTGGAATCGAAGGACACTCCCCGTACTCAACGGCAGCCATCTTAGCTACGTAGCGGAAGAGGCGGAGCCAGGCTGAGCCAAAGTCTGTGCATTTTCCACATAGCCTGCATTAATAGAGTCATTTTGTAGTTTTTATAGTTTTTATAGCTGCTAGGCGTAAAGAGTTCACCGTTCAAAGCGGGATGTTTATTGCAGGGGAGGAGCCACGGAGGCAGTCGTGATCGTAATTTCCGTAGTACTCGATTTGGAACAGCACTCACATCTGAAAAAATAACGTAGTAGATAGTGCGGATAGTATACTTCCTTTAAGTATACTCATGGAAGTACGGGTATGGTCTCACGGAAATACGTGACACTGTCACGTTATTTACAGTTTTTCTCAGTCGCTTTGGTACATTTCTCAGATCAGAAATGAAATTTGTAAAGCAGTAAGTGCATTTCTCAAAACAATGCGTTCAAATAGCCAAACACCATGGATTACCTGCAAAAGCCAATCTCTTGCTCAAAATCCTTAGTTCATCTCTCAAAAGTAAATATCTGTTTCAATGAACATGTCAGTGCCATCAGAATGACAAGTCCTTGCGTCATTGTCTACGGATAAGTCAAATTGCTTAGTCATGTTGTCAATATAACAGTGTACTCTTGAGGGATAATCTGATGTAAACTATGGCTAAAGTTTTGAAGACAATGATTGGAAATTGTAAGTTACACCTTAGTGTATGTGGGAGATTGATTGCAAGAGATTGGACAAGATTCACATTTACGCTTTGACTGTTTGTACTGCAATTTGTTGACAGACCATGTCATTGCTAGAAATGTGAACATAGGAAAATCTCCTTAGGGAAAACTGTACATGCATTGCTGTCGGAATTACAGTGCAGTCATCCTACAACTCCTGACGTTCCTGTCTGTTGGGCCACAAATTCTCAGACAATTTACTGTAACATTGTGTTGTGCTCCAGCTATATATATACTTGCCAGTTCACTGTTCAGGAGATGCACCTTTGAGCTATTGGTTGATCGTTGGTTGAACTAAAACTTCACACATTTCCCTTCTTTAGAGAAAGGCAAGATTCAACTGGTAGCAATTGACCAATTCAGGATAGATTTAGAAAAAAGAACAAAAAAAGAGTCTAATGCCAGTGTATAGAAATGTATAGAAATATGCTTGACATATGACAACTTGTTCAACCATTTTGCATGTAAATACTTATGCAATGAACTAATACCTAAATGTTGTGGGGGTGAGACTCTTCCATAGAGACCATTACAATACATTTTGATCAACATGACATAAGCAATTGATAATGTAGGAAAGAGCAGAGAATTGTACATAATCATGTGCATGGATGTACCAAAGCATTCGCAACGTGTTCAAATAAATGAGAAACTGTTTTTTTCATGTGCACAAGTGACACACTAATGTGAAAATTGAACAGGTAGCTTTGAGAATTTCAATTCTGATCTGAGAAATGAACCAAAGCGACTGAGAAAAACTGTAATCTATTGAAACGTGATCAGGGACACGTAGGCCTATTTTCTAAATGTTGTATTTCAATAGGAAGTAGGCTATTTGTCGTGTCACTAAGCATGACTTCCAAACTAAGGTTCTGTCCGGGAGCGTTCTCCCTAATGTCCCTTATGGAGCTCCGTACAGATATAATTGTCTTAGAACACTCCCATTCAGAATGCATTGGTTTACATTTCGTTCTGTGTAACACGCAAAAAGTCGGACTATCGTGCTCTGGAACACGCTTCAATAGATTAACGTTTGTGCGCAGGAGCACGCAATCGCGTGATACCGGGTTGCAACCACACACACACACACACACACATACACAGACAACCTCTTGCAGGCAGACTCAGGATCTTGAGCCCATTTATTAGGGAACAGGGGCCGTATTCACAAAGCATTTTATCTTACCGCTAGGAGTGCTCGCGCTAAAACATTTTACGTAGGAGTTTTTTCTTAAAAGTTATTCACAAAGCCGCTGAGACCTACTCTTACTAAGGATAAATCACAAAGAGTGAACTAAGAGTGACGCGCCGTTGCTATGGATTACGTCAATTCTCGTGCACGAGTTTAGAAGCTGTCAGTTCGGTGATTGGTTGTTCAGACGAGCCCTCTGAATCACCGAAAAACAAGGAAATAGCCCAGGCTAGAAATGAATTCCTATTAAGTAGTTATAGTGCAGTTAGCAGAATACACGCATGATGACAATTTTGTGCAGACCACGATAATGACGTTGTAGCCTGCACGTTCAAGAGAGAGAGAAAGCAAACAATAAAAATACGTAAAAGAAAATAAATGTTACGAACTACCCAAGTGTTGACTGATTTGTGCCAAGGTGTTTACCTAAAATGTGTTTTCAAAGTGATCCCTAAATGCCTGTCCACTCGGTTCCACACGGCCAAATTCCTTGTAATGTTGATCGCCATCATCATCATCATCATCATCGTCGTCTGGCTGTGGAATGTTCCTCCGCTTGCAGAGGTTGTGTAGAATGGCACATACAGTGATTACTGTGCTTGCCCTCTCTGGGGTGAGGCGTATTTCGCCGTGGAGGACATGAAACCGACGTTTCATCTGCCCAATTCCTCTCTCCACAACATTTCGTGTATGTTTGTGTGCTCGCAAAGAGCCAATACGATGTGTTTTACGCATAGGACTAAGCGTAATCTGCGTAATCACTTACATTTAACTGTGCTCCCGGTTGTGGATTGAGGTAGGGTGTCTAGAGCCACGTCTTGCATGGATAGTCACCGTCACCCAGCAAGTGACACCCAACTGGTACATCTCAAAAAGCTGCCTCAGACCGCTCACCATTAAAATGCGCGAATCATGGGTAGCTGAAGATCCAGGCCACTTTGCAACAACATCCAGTAGGCTATGTTAAAATTTGCATCAAAAACAACCTGCGTGTTGATGGAATGCACTTTCTTCCTATTGACGAACACGTCCTCGTCTTTTGATGGCGCAATTATTTTTATTTTTTATTTGTTATATTATTTTTTTTATAACTTTATAACTTTCTAACATTTTATTTCGGGACTAATCTGATTATTCCTGTTAGTCGGGGATGTTATTGCATCGCGCATTACAATAAGTTGAATACCCTAACATTTCGTCTCGCAGGCATTTTAAGATTCTTTGTGAATAGGTCTTACTGAGTTAGGAGTCCTCTTGAGGACTTTTAAGCTCTCCTAGACTTAGGTGCTACTTTTAGTCCTAAAATACTTAGTTAAAATAAATTTAGGAGTCCTAAATTTAAGAGTGACACGCCCATTATTTTTAGGAGTTACTCCTAAATTCGCCAGTTAGGACCTACTTTTAGCCCTAAGATCCTTTGTGAATACGGCCCCAGGTGTTATCGGGATTCCATCACTGCATTCCCAGAATCCTGCATTGTGAAAGTCTTCCCTTTTTTTTTTTTATGTACAATGGCATTTTATTCTACATACAAAACAACCATAGTATTTTTCAGGAGTCCACGACCACCCTGCCCGTTTTGACACACAAAAGTAATTTGACACTTCTGGGATGAGCCAATGATTCATCTGTTTGGAAGGTTTTGTTGGAGACAAACAAAGAATCTTCAGGCAACAGATGTGACAGCCGTGACTGCTCTCTCTCTCTCCTTCGTCTGCTCGGTCCTCTGGGGCTGCAACTAACGATTATTTTAATAATCGATTAATCGGTCGATTATTTTTTCGATGAATCGATGAATCGGATATAAAAAAAATAAATAAAATTGTAATTGCCGCATCTTTATTCAAAAACTGAACATTACTTCAAATTCACAGTGCAGACTGAAGTGTAAAAACACCAGGTTATTGCTCCAACGTCCCGGAACTATTAAAAGTAATATTAAATAATAAAAAGATTAAAAAAACATAACTGGGATAACACAAAAAAAAAACATACAATGTATGATATACTTTTATATGTATATAAGGGATGTCCATGGTTAACCGGTCAAACCTATTGAAACCATTTTCGAGACTCCTTGAAATAGAACTTGTAATATTGCTTTAATTGCTGATAAGATGACGATGGTTCAAGATAGGACATTAAACAGGTCATAATTCTATCTTTACTATCTATTTTATATTACTGGGAAAACAAGTTTTCACCAAAATCTTTTTCTTTTTTTTTTTTACTGCTGCATTTGAACGCATCAATCATATTACTGAGCCGATCTGAACACATCACATTTTACACTGTTTGTGACCATTGGTTAGTTGTTGTTTTTAAGCTAACTAGTTCTATATCCTGCCGATTTAAACTGCATTACTATTTTTAACTGACGGGACTTTCTACACCGTCCGGTTGTGTGATTACTACCGCTGCTTTGAATGACTGTTGATGCACGCGGTGCCGACTCCGAGCCCGTCTGCACCACGTCTGCAGCAGCAGCAGCTGACAGAGTTTTCGGTTGGACTAGATGGATACTGAGTTGAGGGAGTTTTTTTAACCCAAAGACAGTGAAGGTACAACACTTTTATGTAGGCCTACAGTGCAGTTTTAAGATATGACCAAAATACAAGCTGTGGTCGCTCACACAGCTCGCTGTGTGCGTGCATGAACCGTGAACCAACCTGTCGGCGGCTGGCTGTAAACAGTGCTGCGCCTATGAGTAACTTATTAATCGCGCGACACAACGAATCGACTACCAAATTCGTTGCCAACGCATTTAGTCATCGATTTTTAACGATTTTATCGATTCGTTGTTGCAGCCCTGTTTGCCTACCTGCTACAGATAGCCAGTGGGCGGGGCTGAGAGGCTTGCCAGCTGATGAGGTGCACCTGTTCAGGTCTGCCACGCAGGCTTTAGCCACTCTCACTCTTTCCACAGAGGCAGGTGGGCTTGGGTTCTGTTTAGGGTGGTTCCTTAAGGTTTTGGACCTTTGGATTGGTTCCATGTTTTGTTTTATGTTAACACTATTCAACATCCCCACAGCACACTTTCCACTGCCGATATACATAGGCTAGTCGAAAGAATTGTGTGTTTGGTCAGTAGTTCAGTTGGTTGGTCACATATGTTGGTTTGCTGTTCAGGTTTGGTTTGTTGCATTTTGTTTGGGTATTTCCAACATGGTAAAGATGGTTTGTTGTTCCCAGTATTTGTTTTGTCTGTCTGGGTAAGTTTCCTCCGTTCTGGCTCGGTCGGTCCTTGTGATTTTGGCACTGGTTTTCTGTCCAAACCATATAATCGCACATTTTCTAATCTTCCATACGCTATACTAATCCCTTTACAGATTTCATGATACTTACTTTATTCCAATAAATAACTTTATCCCTTATCATGTGTGGATCCCGATCTTTGCTCTGACCCGAGCCTCGTCTTAATGCAGCCAAGGAGATGGAAGAGCGTTATGAATAATTATTAGATGATTGTGTTGTACAATGAAAGACAGTAAAGATTCAATATGAATGGCAAAATAAGGATGGGATTTTATTTGAACAATAAAATATGTGTTGGGCAAATTATAGAGAGGCTGAGATTATAGATTTCATATTCAAAAGGCGAAGGGGTGAAAAATGTAAGCAATATATTTAAGAAATACAGGCCTACTCAAAGCCCAAATCATTGATATCATACCCTATCCAATAATAAAGAAATTTGAATTTGAATGGTAACAATTCCGTTAAATCCTCGTTCTCGTTTTGAACGTCTCACTCGTTGAGTGAGATCAGTGTGAGATCAGTGTGTTCTTTCTGATTAGCTCTTAATTAAGATCACCTGTCACGCACACCTTTATTTAAGGTGAAGACAATGGGTTTGGTTTACTTTTCGCATCGGCCTGTGTCAATCGAGGTTGAGTTTAGTGAGGATTGAAAGTTTTTTTATCTAGATTGCAGATCACTATTGTCACTTTATACAAACTGAAAGTATGCGTTGTTGCGTGTTTGTTTTTGTGGGCATTGGACTGAACAGCCCAGACAAATATTGCTACCAGCATGGCACTTCGAAACAGACCACCACAGTGAGTAAAAGTTATTTTCCTTTATTAAATGTTGACGTTTTTTGGGCTGTCTCCTCAGACACAAGCCATCAGTATCCCTGCTCTTTGCACCTTGACATGCATGTCGCCGCTGTTTGTTAACCTAGCTTTGCTGATTTGTATCTTGTGATGTGTGTTTTTCTTAACAGGTGTTAGATGACTGACAATATCTATGGGGGGGCCCCCTTTGGGCCCCCCCATACCAACTTGACAAGATCTATGGGGGGGCCCCTTTGGGCCCCCCCATACCAACTTAGTCTTCACTGGAATCCATGGGACTCCAGTTTCTTCAAAACATCCTCGGAATACATGTGTATGAATGGTCCACCGAAGGGTTGATCTGGAAGCCACCACGGTCCACGCAGTAATCTGCTGCGTGGGCCGTAGTGGCTTCCAGAGCCATCTTTCCGTCTTGGTCAGGATTTGTTACAGTTGCCCTTCAATGTAGCGGGCTACGGGTTTCTGAAGAAGCCTGCTTTACGTAGCATTGGAGTACAAATATTGTGCAAAATGCTCATGTAATTGCACTAGCACTAGTAACCTGTAGATTAGCTTAGTTTAACGTCATTCCGTGCTGTCTGTCAAATGTGTGGCTTACTTTAAGTCCACAAGGCCCTCTGGTAAACCACGTTGGAACACCCCTGGACAAGGTGATTAGTCACTGGGTGTGTGCTAAAGTTTTGTTCCATTTTTCACTAGTTGGTTAAAGTTTGGTAGAATTGTTTGGATGCTAGCGACGTGAGAGCGTATGTACAAGAGCCTACCGTGGCCAGGCCACAGTTGCGAAGGCCACGGCCAGATGGCCTAGTGTGAGTGCAACCTTGATTGCATTTGTATACTGTTTACCATTGGATGTTTATGCAATTTGGCTTAATTCATCCGCAGTAAAGCTGCATTTGACTATTCCAGGGTCGTTTTGTACAGGCTTTCAATTGACCATGTTGACTAGTTTGTGGGAAGTTTTTTTTTTTGTACCTTTGCTTACAATCCAACGGTTGTGACCACTTATGCAACTGGGCTGTGAACCTTGCAATTCTAGTTGCATATTTGTACACGTAAGCTTGTCCATTTCTATCGCCATCACTAACACTAGCTTCAGCATTTCCTTGTAGGCCATTGGCTGACTTGTGTATTGGAGCGATGATTTGGGTATTTTAAGATGCTTGTAAACCTAAAATAAAGCAAAATGCGTGTCTAGTGTGCAAGAGCCAATTTGTTGGCTTGCAGTAGTCGAGGAGTTGCCGTAGGTCGTAAGCCATCTGGAGGTTGTGGCAATGGAGGCTTGTGGTATATCTACCAACCAAAGAAAGGTTAATTCTTCTGAAGCATGATTAATAGTTTAGTAAATTGAATCTACTCGTATAGAACTATAAAATCCAAGACTGCAGCCAGTAACTTGGATCGCAATATGTGGAAAGTATTAGTCTTCATTTGTAACAGAATATTTAACATGACTAACTGGGTTTCTTCCATTTTCTAACTAGGGGGACTTGACTGGTGAGTCTACTGGATTAATCAGTAGCGGTATTTTGCCCAACAGATTTGATGGCATGACTACAGGGTGACAAAGACAATTATTCCCTGCCTATCAAAAGAGACTTCTAAAACATATCTGCTAGAACAGTTCCTATACTTTTTGTATAATTTGGTCATGATGCAAATTTACTTTTTGTAGTTGCTCCATATTTAGTTCTTTGACAGCCTCACCTGCTAGAAAAGTCTATTGAAATCGGCTAAATATAATGAACTAAATTAATAGCCATGAAATGTTGTCACTCGTACTAATGGCAAATACCCTCTTTCAGTTGGTGGTTCAACACTGATGTCTCTCTAGGCTTGAGGGAGAGCTCACAAGTAAATTACACGAATGTCCTGGAGCAATTGGGAATACACTTTTATTTAGTCTACCACCTGACCAGGGACATCTTTGAACTAGAGGTCGCCTAACCCAAACTTTTCACTCTTAGGTTGTCCTTTTCTCTTGTTTTAACCCAAAAGGGCTGAAATATCAACATTTCAGGTATTCTGTTTGGATAGTGTGCAAAACTTGTGGCTCCACTAATAAAAAAAATTAACGAATGTATTTTTCTTAATGTGGTTAAACTATTTAAAGATTTGTATGCAAAATATTTCTGCTCAATTTGTGGTCAATGAAACTCTGAAATTTTTTAATTTGATAAAACGCAACTATGGGTTAAAGGTATTTGCTTTGGGCATCTTTTGATATTTTTAGAATCTAGCTCCATTGCCGTTAGAAATGGTGTCTCCCAGTACTGCAAAGTGCTTCCACAAGTTTAAAAAAGAATGGGCAAAAAAGGAACTGCCAACTAAATCTATTTAACATGGGTAGAAAGTTTCCATGGAAGCTCTTGGCTGCTGGTTCCCAACACGGCTCCACTGTTAGCCTGTGACCTTGCGTTTAACTTTTTTTGACTTTTGGTGACTTTCACAAGAGAGATGAACTGGTTAATACAATAAACAAGACATTTCATGGTACCATTTTGAACTGTTTGTGGATATTGCATTAAATCCATTTGCTTGAAACTTTTCAATAATGCATATCAACGAAACAATGGAATGAAATAAATAGTTCAAGCAATTTGCTGGACTTGGCTGCTTATCACAAAAAGAGGGAAAAGGAGAAACTGATTTGGTTTTAAGGAGCACATCCTAATTATTTAATATGCCAAGCAATCAGTCTGTTGGCTATTGACTGCTTGCCTCAATACATTGTCATTGTTTGGCTCGAGGGATTGAGTCTCATTGCTCCCTCTGTTGCATAGCAATTAGCAACGACAAAATAGCACAATAGGTCCACTTTCCCCTTACTGGATTTTAACATTCAGTTGCATGTGAGCTGGTGTTATACCTCAAACTATGTAATGCAAAGAAAGGGTTTGCCTTCAGAATTGACCTAATCTTTTACTTCCAATTTAATATAAATTTTCCTTTCATACAGCCACTTTAAAGTTAATTTATATATTTTTTTTTTTTGTTATTGACACTCGGACACCCTTATTTACTCCATCCCTCAAACAAAAAAAAATTCAAAGTTAGTTCAAAGATAATTAAGTAAAGTGGTGAAATCCTCCTTGGACTTTTGGACCTAACCCATAGTCACTTTTCAAATTCTTTAATATTTTAAGTGCATTGGAGGCTTCTACTTTGTATTACATTTATTCAATTCCTATTTAAACTATAAATGAATGCTTTAAAATTCCTTTTGATTCGGCTGAATAATGAATTATTATAACAATAATCTGAGAGTAACCCTACACACAATCAATATATAAATCCCAGTTGAAAGAATCCACACAGAATTGGATGGATTGCAGTGTATGGTAATGTAGAAGCAATACAAAACCAAACAACTGGAGGAGACAGAGAAACTCAATGAATAATGCTATTCCTCACTTAGGTTCAAAAGAGTATGAACCTATAACAATTTAGTTGCATTGCTTTTGGAGTTACTTGCGCTGTGCATATTAGTACACTATTTTTATGAACATAGTGTTTGAGTTAACAAAGGCTGAGTGCTGTCTGGTAGACACATAGCTAGATCCACATACAAAGCATTGAGCAGGGGCAATGCAGGGTATGCGTTGCCCTACATCTTGCCCCTGCCTTCCTCTCAACCAGACTGCACGCAGCAGCTGTCAACTGAATCCCCTGAAGGCTGGACAGAGATTGGGAGGAGTCTTTCACTCTCACTGCGTTCATCATTGAGAGAAATAATGTAACCGCTCTGCTGACAAATCTCTCGAAACACATTTATATACTAGACCAGATTAAACTTGTGCAACAGCCTCCTATCGGGTTCAACCATCAGAACGCTCAATAAACGGGTCAATATGCTCAAAATGCAGCTGCCCGCCTGCTAACAAACACCCGGCCAAGAGGCCACATTAACCCTGTCCTCCATGACCTCTGCTGGCGCTCCCAGTTAAATACCTTCACTGCACCTGCCCCCCGCCTCTGGGAAGCTCTCCCAAACCAACACCCGGTACCCATTTAAGAAGGCCCTTAAAGCCCACCTATTTTGTTTGTTTGGCTTACGTTTTATCGGAAATCATCTGTGGGTGTTAAGGAAACCAAAGAGATAGAGAAAAATAGATTAAAATATATTGCTATTACTATTATTTATAATCTACATAACGTTTCATAGCTGCAGTCTGCTCTACCCAGTGCTTTGCTTTCAATTTAAGGATATTCAACATGTTAATTCTTCCTAAATATTTCTCTCAGTCGCACTCTGAATCAAAGCGTTTGCTAAATGACTAAATGTGAAGGTAAGCACATTTGGACTCCAGCTATGCTAAGGTCTCCTTAGCGGTCCACCCGTGCCTCTCTGGCCACTGCCATGATTTAACTCTGCATCAAAGGAGACTTTCACCTCATCACTGTATTGATGAAAGTAAGTATACATTATAAAACCAGATCTTACTCATTTGCACTCAATGTACTCAGTAGTAAAAACATACATAGCACATAACTTTATCCAAAGCAGAGAGAAACTGGTGGCAGCATTGCAAAACCAGCCTTAAGAGGGTTTATGGTGGCGCAGTACAGCACGGTAGTGTTGATTGCATCATTCGCTTAATTGTGTGTGTGTAAGAACACACAAATGCTTTGATTGGCTCTCAGATTTGAGACAGTTTAAAATCATAGATTTTTGTCAATGACAGTTAACAAAAGGGACGTAAAGTCATTTGTTAGAAATGAACCCATAAGTAATCCAAGTGCCAGATTTTAATTACGCTATAATTAAGTGCCGTGGCAGTTGAAATTGAAGCAGTCGACAGGAGGCTGAGGCTTTTTGTTGTAATACTTTCGGCACCAAGAGAAAATCAGTGGTCCGCAGGTCGGAGGCACTCCTTGTGAGAGAGTCCTACTGGTTTGGTAATAGGAAGGCGGAGTGGCAGTGCGAGCCTGCAGGAGGTGGGGTGTGACTTGACTGGCTCTACTCGTCCGCCAGAATAGTGCTGCTGGTGTCGGCTGAAATATTCAGGAAACCCAGGCACAGTCTGATGATATCCACCAGTCTTGCCAAAAGAGGTTCACAAAATGTCGTGTCACTCATACGTGACACACCTTTTAGTATTATCTGCATCGAATTGATTGGTAACTCAAAACAACTCCAGAGATATAATTAAGTTGAAGCATTCGACAGGGGCAGTGCAGGGCTGAATCTATTTTTTAATCAAACCATCACTGATCAAGGCATTGAAAAGAGGAGTGCAAGTTCCAGCACAGTGGGATAAATATGACACATGGTGAAAATACGGATCAGGATACATTGTCAATGAGTTGACGGCTTTCAAGCCCAGGGGCAAACAGAATGACAAGCCTGACCCCCCCCCCCCACACACTCCAGACTCCACACTCCTTCCCTCTGTGTCCCTGGCACCCCTGCCTTTGACCTTTATCCTCCCCAGCACCCACCTCTCTGCCACCTGTACGCAGGCCCTTCATCTCCCTGGGGTCTTTGCACTTGCTGGCCTTGTTTGATTTAAGCTGATCGGGAGTCACTGCTCACTACAAGCCCCGGTTGAACCATGAATAATGGATCTGCCACAGGCCTTGTTACCCATGTCCGTCCCCCCCAGTCCCCCCCACCCACACCCGAACACCCTCCACCCCACTCTCCCCAGAACTGCTCCTGCTGAGGTTGGAATAGCCAATTCACCATTAACAACTGATCATTCATACAAGGCTTCAATGCTGTGGCGCTTAAGAAAAGTGGAAAATCTTAAATCTGAGTTTCTAGATGGGTAGAGAAGCAAGGAAGATGATGGTAACGGATTTGGTCTTTCAGTCAAAAGTGTTTTCTTCATGGTGTTTTAGCATTTGGTTCCTTGGTGTTTTGTGTTTTAGATCCAGACACACGGGCCACTGGAATCAATGATTTAGTCGCAACAATCATGAATACCTTCTTTCCTTGTTCACCATGGATCGTCAGGGAGGAACCATGCTAGCCTCATTTCAAGGAAAGTACCCTTTTAAGCGGTTTGAATCAGTCGTCCTCTGAGTCTGGCTAAGGTACATTTGAAAAGTACACCAAGAAGTATATCAATACTCCTGATGCTCAAAATTATTTTCAGAAAAACCCGTTGAAGAAGTATGAATTGATACGTTCATGGATTGTGTTCCATTTTTCTCAAGTAAAACTTCTTAACCATACATCCACATTGCAATTTTCAGGGTACAATGTTCACTGAACGTTAGTTTTAAACCGGTGATACTGAAGGTCTTCACTGCTCGCATGTAGGACTTCAGGCATTAATGTGCAGTCTCCCGACAGCAAGAGTGAGAGCACTTATTGAGACTGCTTCTTGCTCGTCACGTTTATTCTCGTTTGTACTCAAGTGAAAAGCCTTGAAAGGGAACACACTATCTTAAGCCGCTGTCTAATAAAGAAGCATGCCAAGAAAGTGTTGATGAAGGGTTAATGAGAAAATAAATTGTAAAAAGCCGAGTTCTGGAGGCCATGCTGAGTGGTCAACAGGATCCCTAATGAGTAAAGTGCATTAGATTACAGCTGACTAATGCGGCGTTCGCCACTGTTCTTTATTTAATTTAAATAATTTGTGAGAGCAGTTATCAATTAGAAGGAACCACATCACAAACACGACTGGTCATGTATAAAATGTGTTCTCGTACTGATTATCGTGTTTTCAAATTTAAATCTAATGGTGATGCTAAATCTACCTTCTATATTGAATACCTGTTAGAAGGGTGACCAAAGGCTTTTTGAATACGTTTTTCTTTTCAAATGTGAACGACAATCTGAACCTTCCAACACTACATTATGGCACCGCTCAAACCTTTGTCACCAAAGAAAAATACTAAATTCAGCAATAAGAAAAATGTGTGATGCTTGTCACATGCCAGGCAAACTGAATAGCATGAGCCCTTTTCATATTTCTGAAAGCATCTGGCTCCATAACCAACATCGAGACATGTTGCCTGCTTGAAAAGCACAGGGCTCTTGGACAAGTGTAATACTGTGAGGGCCACAGGACCGGGCAGGAAGCTTGAGGCTGGAAAGCATTACGAGGTGGCCAAAAGTACCATGGATCAATGGAGGCACATAACACAGACACACAAATACACACAAATGCTTTTAGGAGAAGCAAAATAGAACAGGACAACCAGGAAAGCTGGAGTGACTTCAGTGAAAGCCTGACTCCTTTAAAGAGAAGCTGTGAGACACAAACAAAAATATACACACCGACAACACATTCAAAGCAGGGCACGCTGGGGGCCCACCAAAGACCACTGACAGGTGACGTAAATGTACTCAAATAAGGATGCCGGTTCCATTGCTTTAAAAATTGCCGGAAACAAAACCATTATGTTCAGTATCCAAAATGAAAATTTTCTGCAAAGGTCTGGGCATTTGTGGGCATTTAAAAAAAAAAAAGAACAGACTGACAACAGACCGCCTGTGTTTAGCCCCTCCTCTCTGTGCACAATCTGAATCAAAAACATGCAACATAGTTTCAACAAGGTACCTGTATGGAAAGTCAGTTATATCGGTATAAAATACTGTCTATGTGTGAACACTGGAGATCCATAAGCCACGTAGTCGTTGGGCTGCGTTCTGCTTTTGTAGAGCTAGTGGGATAGACCTCCTAACAGCGGCCTACTTTAATCCATTTGGAACATTTTGAAATGTGTTTGATTGCATTTTAGTTACATAACATTTTTAACCGCCCTTCAGGCACTACCACAAGTAAAATCTAATTATGTGGGAAACAATGTAATGTTTACAATTCAACGTTTTTGATTGAATCCAGCGATCAGGTAATGCGTTGCGTTCTTTACAGTGGGTGGGAGAATGCTTTAGTTGAACCCACAAGTACAGTATTGTTTTCTTTATTTATCTGAATAAAGGCTATAGGATCCAAAACAACAACCAAATGAGAGAAAATTAGAGGCACTTCGTTCAGTATTTTATATATTCTTTGATTTGTGGATTTATTTGGTTATATATGTATAAATAAATATGTATGTGTCCTCCGAGGGTTTATCAAAACAAACAATGGGGACATTTATTGAAAGCAAGCCATTACAGCAAATTGCACACAGAAGACAATCTCACTCCCACAAAAAAAACAAAAAAGAGATTTTCTTCTCTAAGCCAATCAATGCTTACCATTTAGCACCCCACTCCTCCCAATGTAATACCCTGGTACAAACGCTCATTTGTCAACCTTAAAGGATTCAAAAACAGTTTTGAGGTCATAAATATGAATGTATATAAAATGTAGTAGCATTACAATTTGGTCTTAAATGCATCCACCTCAAGTCTGCGAAGTTATGCACGATAAGCTGTCAAATATCGATTATAAAGCTATTGAGGCAGTGACGATGACACTCATCAGCTGGGTGTGCTGTGGTGCACCAAGCTACTCTACATGCTCGGGAAAAGCTTTAATACAGTGATCTGTAAATACCCCCCCCCCACACACACATACACACACACACACAAACACACACACACACACACAGGCACGCACACCCACACACACCTTCCAATGAAATGATGCATGCTGCACTCTGCTGCCGCCAGGCTTTAGCACTTCATTGGCCTGGTGTTCAATATATTCTCCCTCACCTCCTCTAATAACCAAATGGCCTTCCTCTCTGAATCAAAGCACCATAGACATGGCCTGAAAACTAATCATCTGAAGACTTACCTCACATCAACCTCCCCCCTCCCAACTCACCCGCTGAATTGTATCACATCACTATTCATCCCGGTAGCTGACAAAGAACCTTTCCATCTCCTTCCTCAATCGGTCTCCCCCATTGTGTTTTACCCAGTCACGTTGCTTTTTACAAGATCATTCTGGGCACAGCAAAAATGTCAGGGCACTCAGAGTCTGGCTTTTGCTCCTTATTAACTTCTCCGTGATATAGGCTCCCTCGAAAGCAACTCAGATTTTAACAGATTCAGTCAGCCAAAGTCAAGCAGGATAATCAATCAACTAAATAGTACAAATATCACAGGGACAAGAAACAAATTAGTCTAATTAAATACGTAAGAATATGAAACTATAGAAAATCGGAATGTGTCCAACATATTACAAACCCTGCTCTTATTGGAGTGTCTCATTAAGTGATATCAACGACACATGAAAGAGTTGATCAATTATGTTGAAAATTGGTTTGGAAAGTCGGGAAGCATAAAGACGAATAGTGACGGACAAAAAAGATGAGGCAGAAAAGATGAAGGAAAAGCTGAAAAACTGAAAACAAACCAGCCACAACGGCGATTAATGTCATTTGTCCGTAAATCCGTTGGATTGGCGACTGTTCCAATCACAGCTGAGGCTGGGAACCCCCCTCCCCCCCCCCCAGCTCACAAGTCTCGCTAAGTATCGCACAAAGCCTATTGTGATGCCGGGAAAGGGAGACCACAACCATTGTTAATGCTAGCACAGCCACACACGCACACACACACGCGCGTGCACGCCAACGTACACACACAGTCAATTGCACACATGGTTGTTTAATCTCTTCAAAGATATGAATCACCACTACAAATCCCAGCATGTCCCCAGATTAGTAGTGTGTGCATGCAGCTGGCACCCTTCAAAATAAACAACAAACAGTCACATGTCATGAATCCAAGTCAGGTAGACTAGCAGTGCAATGTGTAAGCAGTACAGACATTCATCGAGGTGGGGGTGGGGATTCAGAATTGTTAAATGATATAAATAAAAATGACATACAAGAAGAAGAGCACCCACACACACAAACACACAAGTTCATTATCGCCATGACAATTACATCTCCCAAAAGTCAGGCCAGGAGTTTGGTTTCAAATGATACCTTTTTGCATCGAGTAACAGGTGGCCCTGCCCAGCCTTGTCTCTTAGCGAATAAAAGCACTGCGTTGCGTAACCAAGTTACGGAAGGAAAAAATGGGCGCAGGTGACACTAACCGTCTTTTAGTGTATTTTGTTCATTGAGTTTGGGTCTGCTGTTATCTTGCAACATTGTAACTTTGAATGTTATATTGTGTCCCCCCCCCCCCCCCCACCCCTGTATCTTCTCTGTCAAGAAAGATGAACAATAGCGCAAATTAAGTATGTGAAACTTACTCTAACACACGCATACACATTTGTCTCACACAGACTGAAAGTATTCACAGGGTTAAGCCTGGGAAGCTAACAAACCGCTGGGAAATGGATTAGATTACGCTCTGTAACAATCCCTGGACATCCCCAGTTTTTTTTTTTTATATTTTTAAGTTTGTTTGAGGGTCGAGAACGATAACGATGTGTGTATAACTATTGTACTGCAGTGTCGTCATACCAATGTAGAAATATTTTTTGAAAAGAAAGCCCCCCTCTGACTTGAGTTGGGTACGGTCAGCTGAGGAGAGAGCAGGGACGCGGGAAGTCAGTCCGAGTGGGGGGTGCTGTCAGAGAGGGTCTATATAATGACGTCATAATAAATGCTGCGCAACATCCAATGTTTACAGAGACGAGATGACGGGTGACGTCACATTTAGGGCTCCGCTCTGATAAACACTTACTGGTGTGTAAAAATACTAACTCTGCCAACTAGCCACTGTTATTCGAAAACGTTAGCAAGTAAACAATGTGAAAATTAGAGTCAACTCGGCTGATACTGTGCTGAATAAATTGCACACACTAACAACATGCCGACAAGCTGTTGCGGTCCGGGATTATACACAGCGTTTAAACAAGGATTCAGGAGGTTATTTCTAAAGGTTTACAAAGGAAAGTGACAGTAAACGAAAGCCTTCATTTTCATCCAGATTTACGAGTTGTCTGATATGAGGAGGGTGACGATTTCTCCGTCAAGTGAACCGTACGTCCGTCTTTGCTCTTTTTTTGCCAACCAGTTTACGTGCGGGATTCCAGAATCAAAACGATAACATTCAACGTGTCTATTAATATGGCCAGCAACATTTTTCATCAGTTTTAGAATGTTTTGCACTACAACAGATGTTGAACACCAACATGCTTATGTAAAATCAGCACAGTAGGCCTACCATATTGAGCTACGGACAGGTCACATACGGAATGCAGGGAATTGGATGTCCGGCTGGTGTTTTGATCGCGAAGTTTTGCCTTCTTGGTGCCAAAAAAATCGGAAAATACTTATTTTCTGCGACACATTGCACTTGTAACAAGCTTGACTTTTCGAATTTTCCCGTCGCGCACACAGCATTGTTCTGCGTTGTGCGTCACTACGTCAGCCTACACAGACAATGTCCTAAATAAAATGAAATGCTAATATGATAAATATAACAAAAAGGTTGGATGTCAATAATTTCATGAATAATCATGTTGTATGATAAAATTCAAAAAAAAAAAAAAAATGTATTGATTCGTTCAGAAAACGTTCTCACTTGCAGTTACAGCCAGGGACCACCAGGGGAGTGCTGCAGCACCCTAAGCACCCCCACTTCCCGCGTCCCTGGGAGAGAGCGAGGTGTGGCTGAATGTGTGTGTGTGTGTGTGCGTGTGCGTGTAGGTGTGTGTGTGTGTGTGTGTGTGTGTGTGTGTGTGTGTGTGTGTGTGTGTGTGTGTGTGTGTGTGTGTGTGTGTGTGTGTGTGTGTGTGTGTGTGTGTGTGTGTGTGTGTGTCAAAAGGGTCCTGGGGTATGATTTCTTCCACCCACAGCCTAACTGGAGGCGTTTCTGAGAGGAGACGCAAATTAACCCCTACCTGCTCATAAAGGATTCATTCACAGCAAGCAAGATATAAGAATCGTCTCCTTCAAAACAATAAGAACGCGTTGATACAAGAGTATGCATGAGGTGAAACATCGTGTTTTAAACCTCTGGTTACTCAATGTCAATTTATATCTTAAATTTTTACGATATAATCTGCTGTGCTGAAATGTTTAATGCAAAGTCAAAATACAGCAACATTAACTTATGCTTTGGAAGGGGTGCAAATCATGTCTTCCCTATTAACATGCAACAATAGAAACCAAAATCCGCCATACAACAACTTTCTTTGTTGTTGGTGTTACAGTTTTTCTCGATTGTACACAGAAAAAATTGAACTATGCACACAATTCTGAAAACTTGAAGCTCATGGATCAACTACAAGACTCCAGACTGCTAAACTCCAAGCACAATTCCACTTTTTTCACAATTTTGCTAAACTCTAAGCACAAATCTCATCATTTTGCACACACTTGGTTCAACTGGATCACACTGGCCTTCAAAACGCAACAACTATTTACCAATATGTCTAACTCACTTCTCACCTGTTCAAACTCAACTGGCAAAACACCTCATTCATGTGTCAAAGCATAAAAGGGGACTCAGTGAGCTCTACTGTGTTGTAGATATGGTCCTTTGGTCTGATCAGGATTGGAGGTGGGATACATACTGATTTACATGTAGATCTGTTTCACCTTATTTATATTCTTATTTTTATATTCTGTTGGCCTACGAAAAGCTTTTAATGCAGTCAGTTCAGCTGACAAATATATATTTGCTTTGTTACCTTTTTGTACTTGCACTTGCAGTGATTTCATCATTACATCCCCGAAAGACAGTCTAAACCTTTTCTTATTGTAGTGTTTTTCATTTTACTTATCAGTGCAATTACTGTACTGTAATTTACCAAAATTGGTAACATTGGTGTATTGTCAGAACAATGTTGCAGCATCAACTATAGGTGTACAGTATGACTCTGGGAAGCTGGGATTGCGAGTTTAGCCCATTGGAGCTCATTGGATAGACAAATATGCATTGTATCCTATTCTGATACGATTGTGTCAATGCAATATTTATGTGATATATTCAAAGTATTGTCTTACAATATGGCAACAGTCTTTGTACTAAATGCACCACCTAATTACAACTTAAAAAATAAAGCTATTTCTAAACAATTTTATACATTGGAATATGTAACAAGGCCTCATAAAGCCAAAACATATGTAAATAGTATTTTGATGGAATTGTTTTGAATTGATCACACCAGTGTTTAATTAATGCTCTCATTTGATAGCTGTGTTTACTGTTTGGTGGGGGAAAAAAACAGTTTTGAGAAGAATTTGTGTAGTTTTGACAAAATGATTAGCTCTTCTCAGGTTCGTGTTTAGAGTTTTGAGAAATGTAGCTATAGTTTCAGAAAACGTGTTTAAACTATTGAGAAAAACTGTAACGAGTCACATCTAAATACTTCTACTACTACATGGGTTCCTCTCTCAGGAGAGTTGTCTTATTAGGAATCAGTCAGAAGTTTAGACAGAGGTGGTTACCGAGCAGGAAGCTTCATCGGACAGTGTCTCCAGCCACCAGGGTTAAGTCAGGTGTCCCTTTGTCATCACTGCAGACGCACTTGGACATCAGAAGTCTGACAAATAGGGGTGACTTTGTGTGTGTGTGTAGCTTAAATGAATGGAAAAGAGAGAAATGGGAACAGAAAGTAAACGGAAAGAAGACGAGGACAACAAAATTGGTTTTTGTATGTCTGCGAGTGCATCATCATGCCAGCCTGTTTTTTTCTCTATTTTCTCTATTTGTGTGTGTGTGTGTGCATGCATGTATGTGAATGTTTGTGCGCGTGTCAATGTTTGTCTGTCAATGCGCAGTGTGTGTTTGTGTATACAACAAAGTTACAATGGATTGAAAATGAAAAAAATACTAGATATCAAAAGAGTATGGTGTAGAGGACATAAAAGAACATGGAGAGGTCAAGAAAGGGAGAGACAGAGAGAGAGAGAGAGAGAGAGAGAGAGAGAGAGAGAGAGAGAGAGAGAGAGAGAGAGAGAGAGAGAGAGAGAGAGAGAGAGAGAGAGAGAGAGAGAGAGAGAGAGAGAGAGAGAGAGAGAGAGAGAAAACAACAACACTTTTCATCGAGAGTTTCTTATACTACACCATTCTTATACTTTTCTCACTGTAAGTATGGTGCTGGTCACTGTTGGGCTAGCCCATGGCCATGTAGCACAAGGCCCTAGTTCAATGCTTTCTCTCCCCATGAAAAATGCTGACTTATAAATAAGCCAACAGGCTAATTTGAAGCACACTTAAGCACATGAAGAAGCTGTACCCATCGATTTCCATTAATTTAATTTAATGTTATCTTAATCACCATGGATTTATGATGGAACTCTCCAGAGATGCTAAACATTAACAAGCTGCATTTAGATCAAAGACGGATAAAAAAGACGAATTGCGATCTGAAAACATTTCAAGCTCACAGGTCGAGTTGTGCATGGAGTTCCTCACAAAGAGGTTTATGGTTCAAAGAATGCATAAGTCCACCCCTTCTCGCAATGGAACAGCCATTACACACACCCACACACACACACACTCACACACCCACACCGCAAACCGCCAACCCCCTACCCAGCCAACCGACCCCCCCATTAATACGAATGCCTGTTCTATATGGAAGAGCGGGTGTTGTTCTGGTAGATTGACCGTGTTAGCGCCCATTTGTCCGGGACACGGCGAGCGACAGCTTCAGTTGGCCGGTGCAGACGGAGTGGTGGCTGATGGATGCCTGGGCGTAATCTGCGATGCGGGGCAATTACTCACAGAGGCTGGCCCCCGGAGGCCATGTTGGAGCCCATCGATAGAGATAAGGCTGATGTGCGCTCTGTCAGTGCAATATAACTAAGGGGGAGGAACAGCGGGAGGAGCTGTCTGAGTTTTTTGGTTTGTTTTGTCTGTAACATTTTCTGTGCAGCATCAAGCAGTTGAGAGTGTTTAAAAAAAAATTAGAAACTTTTTCTGCATTCATTTTGAATTAAACATTTATATAATGTAAACAAGCATTTTTGGTCTATATTAGATTTATTTATTTTTATTTTTTAATTTAACCTTTATTTAACCAGGAGAAGTCTCATTGAGATTAAAAATCTCTTTTACAAGAGAGACCCAGATGACAAGATGGGATGTCATCCCAAGATGACATTCCATAGCACATAGTTGCTCATTTTGGGGCCAGCTCTGAATATCTTTTCGATAACCTCCATCACCAGTCCTTTTCAGTTCGTTCACTAACATACCAGTATGCAAAGGTTGCTTCAAAGCTGTGCAAATGTAATGATTACAAATGTATCCTCTCATACCAGGGTCAGCCTTCAAACGTGTGAATGTAGGCGTTACTGTTTATAGCATACAGTATGCAATCCCTATTAACCATGCACACGTCAAACGGGGGAAGTGCTTGAGTGTGTGCATATTGTTCCCGCAGTTTGGTTTTTGGTTTACGTGTGTGTGTGTGTGTGTGTGTGTGTGTGTGTGTGTGTGTGTGTGTGTGTGTGTGTGTGTGTGTGTGTGTGTGTGTGTGTGTGTGTGTGTGTGTGTGTGTGTGTGTGTAGTAGTACACTTTGCCTTGGAAAAAAAACAAACTACTACCATTAGTAAAGAATGTACGACTATCCCCACAAGGTCGCCTCAGATGCATTATTCAGCAAAAAGCAGGAAAACTTTTCAAATTCTGATCCCCAGTTTTGCTTGTTTGTGTGTGTGCTGCAAAGAGCGGGACACGCACTGAGAGGAAGGAGCACAAGGGGTGTTTGATCAAACTGGAAAACCTACATAATTCAGGTTATTAATTCATGAATGTATCCATGGTTAAATAAAGCACAGCAGTGTCGCTTTGTGACTTCTCCCAGCTGCCCTGTGTCACAAGAAGCACTGTACTTTCCACTTTTCTATTATATCTCTCCAAAGCAGCGGAATTATGAAATTAGAAAAAGCATCTACGATCCATGCTTTCAGTGGTGAGTTTACCCAGAAAGACCTATCTTGTGATATTGCTTTTTGGAGAATGGAGGGATTATCCAAGTCCAAAGAAAGACTAATTTCATGCTTCTCAATTCCACCAATTATTGGAAATCTGAAGGATATTTTTTTTGTGTTAGTCTAGAGAAAGTGTATTGAATGTTCATGCTTCATACCTTGTCTATAAACACTTTCCTTTAGCTCCTTTATGTCACTCTCCAACCAATCCTACTCAACAGCTCTATTTGGACGAAATGTTCCACATTTCCTTTTCCTTTTCATCCAGCTTGATACGACCGCATACCTGAAATAGTCTAGAAGACAATTTACATCCCGTTGACATTTAGCCATTTAGCCAACGCTTTTATCCAAAGTCACTTACAACTGAGTCTGAGAACAATCATAGCGTACAATCAAAAATGACGCAGAATGCTGCTCAATATGCGCTGTGAGTTATTCACACCGTGGACAAATTGCCAGAGGAGGAGGGATAGAAAACTGAAGACGAGAGAGAATTAGAGAGAAACAAAAAAAAGAACAGCATTGCCAAATCCCTGCATTATTTATTCACGGAAGGCCAAGTGGGTAAGTACCAGTCCTGGTTTCCAAGTGTTGCTCAGTTTGGAGTGGGAGTCAGGGATAAGCCAATAGGGATGCTCACACATACAGCTCCGGAAGGGCTTTCGCTCTTCTGTAGGCGCGCTATTGGCCAGCTGTTGAGGTAACAGAAGCTCTTTTTTCAAATATTATCAACATAATTGGAGTAATATCATTAATAACACAGCATCTGGCTACCATGAGTTTTGTATAGGCCTAAACATCAACATATTCTATTGTAGGCAGTTATTCTGCATTACCCAAGACTCAAGAAAGAATAATTAGAAAGCTACTATATTATGTCCTGCCAAGGTCATGTTAGTAATTATAATTTCCATTTTTTTTAAATAAAACAAAGTTTACTGTGACTAACAATAATTGGTGGGTTTGTACTTTAATTGCCAAGGTTTCATAGGGTGAATTGTTAAGCCCCTTCCTCCGGTCAGTAGGTGAAATTGACAGTATAGATAATAATAACTAGCCTTGAGACCAATTCAAAGAAATGATAAATCCCTGGACCGATCAGATACTGTTTAAAGGCAATAGAAAAAAAAAAAAAACGTATTTAATTTAAAATGATTTGTTTGTATCATAATTATGTCAATGAAATTAATTGCAATATGTGTCCCTTGTTGAAAGCTCGAACATGTAATCATAATGGGATTTTAACCTTAGTCTAAAGCAAAAATATACACTATTATTGTTCTGAATCCCACCACCAAGTCTGGGCCAGGAAGGAAGAAGAGTTTGTTGGTGAGGGTGAACCTGTATCAGCACGGCCAGCTCAGAGATTGGCATTCTATCATAAATCTCATTTCAGGAATTCTTGCTGTCAGAGAGCATCTCCAGTCCGAGCAAAAAAGTGTCATTGGTTGCAGTCAGCCGGTGATCACAAATAAGACAGAGGCATAAATACATCATATATCGCTGTCAAACACAGTGAGTATCACAACATCACAGTCCCAGGTACCAAAGTCAGATTGAAGAGCAAAGGTATTAAATGAACTCCCATTGCATGCAATGAAATGACCGCAAAGATTATTCTCGCATGAGTAAATCTGGGAGATAGCAAACCAAACAATATGATAATAAGTTATCCTTCCGTATCAACTCTAATCCCTTGTTTATTTTAATCATTTGCAGACAAAAAGGCAAATCCTCTTTTGTGTGCGCTTGTGTGTGTATGTGTGTGTGTGTGTGTGTGTGCGCGCGCGCGCGCACGTGTGTGTGTGTGTGTGTGTGTGTGTGTGTGTGTGTGTGTAGGCATTGTTACGTATGTCTGTGTCGTCATCCACATTGGTGCCATAAAGTCCTGGAATACCAGCCATAAAAGATGGCAGAACTCGGTTCCTTGTCCTATACCTTGGCAGCCTTCATTGCTCCCAAACTTACACAATGACATGATGCCACCTGCCCAGGAGCTGTGCCAATATCTTTTATTCCAAACTGTAAGGAAGTGTCCTATGTGAACTGTGACAGTCAGGTGAGGAATGGCCTGTTTACAAAGTAGTTCTGCCACCCACTCATTGAAGGGGGAAACAAATCTAAACCTGCAGACTTTACTTTAGACGCCAGCGATGGTAGTGCTGGTGGTAATCACATAAACATGCATTATATATTTGATGTACACAGTATTTTTTGGAAGCATGTTGCTTACGCTCCCCACTACTGCCAATGGAAAATAGGGCTGTACAATTAATAGCACATTAAAATAGCGAGTTGGGGACTGAAATGGACTAATCGCGAAAGTTAAATTATTTTTTACGAATACAAGAGACAAAAATGTGTAAAACAGTAATAAATCAGATTTAGTATGACTGCTACATTAATATCTAATGGCAAATCGTTACACCTTCTTTTTTAGTAGGCGGTACAGAATATTACTTGAATCCATAATCTGTTAATCACAATGAATTATTGTGATCACAATACTTGGCAACAAAACAGCAATTATGTTGTTCATAATCGTGCTTACTGGAAACACCTTGCAACTGATGTCTCATAGTTTCCCACCAACATAGACTGCAGAGTCAACGGTTCCAGGCCACCAACAGCACCCTGGGGGCAGTCAGGGGCATTGGGTCTCTTGCTCAAGGACAACCTCTCCTCCCTAGGGATCAACCTCCCCAGTTACCCTCTGACCCCCTCTGCTCTATCTCTTAGTTATAAGACTGTGTGTGTGTGTGTGTGTGTGTGTGTGTGTGTGTGTGTGTGTGTGTGTGTGTGTGTGTGTGTGTGTGTGTGTGTGTGTGTGTGTGTGTGTCTGCAGTGCGTGTATGCGCGGGTTGAGGCAGTAATAAAGGGCACTTGTCTTTGTGAAGTCCCCTGACAGGTCCAGATCAATTAGCTCATCTAATAAGTCTCCTCCCCGTTAGCCTAGCCACCTCTTCTGTTGGAGAGGCTGCTGTATCCGTCATCTTTACAGCCTCAACACTGCCATCTATCACCTCATGACCCACCACCACCCCGTCACAGTCTGTACTGCTCTCTCCCACTGTCTACCTTATTCTCCCTCACTCTGTGAGTGCCTCGCCCTCCCTTGACATCACACTGCATCCCAACTTGGTGAATAAGAATCATTGTTTCCACTACGGAGCACTTGATTTAAAATAATTCACAGTAATATAATAGGGGTGTGTGTGTGTGTGTGTGTGTGTGTGTGTGTGTGTGTGTGTGTGTGTGTGTGTGTGTGTGTGTGTGTGTGTGTGTGTACGTGTGCAAGCATGTGTGTGATTGTATACATGTGTATGTGTTCCTGTGTTTGTGCATGGTTGAAACTGTGTGTGATTGGATGCATTGGTGTGTGTGTGTGTGTGTGTGTGTGTGTGTTTGAATGCATTTATTGGTGTGTGTGTGTGTGTGTGTGTGTGTGTGTGTGTGTGTGTGTGTGTGTGTGTGTGTGTGTGTGTGTGTGTGTGTGTGTGTGTGTGTGTGTGTGTGTGTGTGTGTGTGTGTGTCATGCTGCCAGCCTGAAACGATGGCGGGGATCGCAGGAGCTCCTCACGATGCGTTCAGTTCAATTTCGTAAATAACAATGAGCCTTCAATGGCGTCATGCTCCTCTACACACTCGTTGGACCACAGCCACTCAGTAAGAAGCTTAGCTAAAAAGAGCAATGAATATAATGCCACATTTTAGTCCCATTTGTAGTCGTTTACATCAGTATATTAAAAAGGCCATTGATAAGATATTGATAGATATGCTACAGATATGACACACGCTGTCATTCAAAGTTAAATTTTACGTTAATCATGTTTACTTAAACCATGTCCTGGAGTAATTTGATCAAACACAATCAGAGAAGGACACGCGAGATCCAGGCACACTCAAACGTCTGGCATGTTGAAGTGCTGAGATAAACTTGTTGTTATCGGTTACCTTTCATAACTGAACGATCGCTGGGGAAACCATTACCGTGAACAATTAAACTTCTTGACAACATCTACTCCATTGCTTCGATCTGAATAAATGTAATGAAAGATTCATGATGCTGCCGTGTATCATGAATAAACAGGGATTAGAGTTGTTAATAAGGTAATCCACTGATACCAAGATGCCACGGTCTCTAAGAAGAGAAACCTCACACGTAAGCAAAAAAAGGGCAAGTTCAATGATAAGCCGTTTGCCTGCACACTGCACACCATTGTGTCCTCCGAGCTAATTTGCCTCTGAGGCTCCGCTCTCACACATCCAATGTGGGGCCGAAATTGTGTCAGGCCAGATCTATTATCCGACCCTAGGGTCAATAAAGGTCATGGTTCCTTCCCCTTGGAGGTCGCGCCACCTTGGCTCAATGTATTATGGAGTGCCGTCTAATTGGAAAATTAAAGCCATTGATTGGCAATTGGGACCAGAGGCCATTCTCACAGGTTTTTTCCGAGCACCAATTAAAGTAGAATAAATAGCACAAAAAATAAAACAAGGCATACTTGGAAACAATCTCACATACGTGTACGCACACACAAAAACACACAGACACACAGAAACACAAATAGAAAACCCAGGGGCGTAAACTTTAACCTCGACCAAGGTCAGTCAGCAATATTCAGGCTGAAAGAGAAAGAACAGTAGCCTCTCGGTCACAAATCATATTCTCTCGTATTAAGCACACAGCCCACCCCACACTGCTGAGAATAGTATTTAATTTGTTCCCATCGCCTGCGGGCCGTAGGGGGCTCGAACAGAACAAATATGAAGACAGGTTAGGAATGTTTTCATAAATCAAGTTGATTTGTGAAATATATTAGCTGTAAAGAATTGCCCAACGTAACTGGTTATTCTTTGAGAGTGAAGCAAATTACGATAGTAGTCAAATAGACTATGAAAGTACCTCGCTGTGATCAAGCTGTGTTCTATATGAGATTGCTTTATTAATCAAGTGTTATTAGTTATTATAATAATAATAATAATGGATACCCAAATATCATGTCGCTAAAGAATTAATGATGTAAATTAGCTTCACTACAACGATGTAATGAATCTTGGCAACACGTTGGGGATGAATTGAGCGGCAGAGCTAGACAATATATATCAGGAAAAAAACATCTGACCAAACAAGAGTTTAATTTAATCCAATGAAGTTTGTTTTTCTTTTCACGGTGCGACATTGGTTAAATGTCCGCAGGAAGTAAGTGAAGAATAATTATTAAATAAGGTTGTGTATTCATATTCATACATCTGTCCTAGTCACTTCCCCACCTCGATGAAAGGGGAAACAGGGAAAATAAGATGCCATTAGGTTCAACATTTTCATCCCCCTGCGATCACAAATTAATGAACCCAACTAAACCCATAGTTCATTATAGTCCAACGTGGTTTGCCTTTAGCGCACATGCAGTGGCACTGTGGCACGCATCCAAGTTTCCAGAATGCGTCCTATTGGCGCATCAAGTGGCTGCGGTCGCCGGAAACGCATCCCCTTGCATGCAAAGGCGATCTGGTCCTTCTACTAAAACACACGCATTGGAATCATTTAGAAATCAATTAACGCTCAGTAAATCCTTACATTGTTGCTGCCTGCAAACCGAAGAGCGCGAGCGAAAATTAATTTTATTATATTTTATTAATAAAAAATGAAGGCGTGGGTAGCATATGTTTTGGCCAATAAAATCTATAGATAAAATCACGCGTAAATTGTTAGGGCAGACTACAATTTGGATTTCGAAGAGCAGTTCATTAGTGCATTCATGGCAGCCTGTGTAGAAATGCAGATTGAGACAGTCAGATATCTGATATATACTAAAGCTTTTCAAATGATCAAATAAACCCAACCTTGGTCACGAGCGCGGGTAACACTCGTCCTCGGCGACTCTGTCGCGTAAACGGCGACATGTCGCAACAAGTTACATTGTTAAGGCGTTCTTCAATGGCAAATTAATGAATGCAAAGATGTAGTGATTCCAGGGGCTGGGGGAGGGGGGGTTACAAAGTGCGAAGAAGCTCATCATAAACGCACTGTATAACCCCGGGTTCCCTCATTCACTCATTCCTAGTGTGCCCAATGCTCCCACACGCGATAACCGCCACAGCGTCAAACGGAAACCCAGTAGTGGGTGAAGTTGAAGGCTACGCGGAGGTTCAGTGCGAGCAGAGCCACCCGGAACTTTCCCCCCTTCAAACAAAATTGCAAAAAAGATCCAAAGTCTTACCTTTTGCCATCGATTGCCGGAAAAAAACGTCGTTACGCGGACAAGTTTGGTCAAGGGGGACGTGTGTGTCTGGCTTATTCGACCTGTGGTCTCCCAAAAATTGTATACGATTCCTTTTTACGTTGAGCAGCTGGAGCGATAAGGCAGACTGCGTGTCTTGTGTGGAGCCACGCGCTGCTCTTTGGCGCCTCTGTTCTGGGCGCTGCGCGAGTAACGGCATGGAACGTCCCTAGTGGCGACGCGAGGAACTGCCGTGTGATCATTAATCTGTGATGAGAGGGAATAATAGTAATGGAGAAGAGTGGATGATATAATACATAGCTTGTCGTGTCGTGTATACACATATTGGAGTGAGAAATATGTATAAAAAAAATGAGATTAGAGTTCTGATTTATGTATTGAAAGTTATATTTACACAGTGTGTGACAATAGTAGGTCCTAGACGTCCAAAGGGCTATTATATAGCACACAAGGCATATACATATACACAGACAAACTGCTTGTGTGTGAGTGAATGACGTCTGAACCTCTAACAATCCAAAATGTAATAACAAAATGTAACAATAATTATTTGAGAGAATAAAAGCATGCATATAGGTGAATAGCACATTGCCTTATGAGATGCTTCACAAAAACAAGTTACAGAGCGCAGATAAACACCTAAAGAAAAAAATTGTCCCAGGTAAAAGTGAATGCATAAATTAATCAATTCGCAGCATGATAATGTATAATTATAATCATTATGATACTCCTACCCTTTGGAGGCAGCACTGTTGCTTAGCTTAGTGTTAGTCGAGAAAAAAAAAAATGATGATGGACGGAAAAAGAGTGTGTTGGGGCTGGTCTTGCGTGGAGGCTAAACTGCTGATTGCCATGCGTTTCAGCACTCAAGAGCAGAAAAAGGCCCCGCATTATGATTTAACCTGAATATGTGTTAAAGGCAGAGGGGGAAATGTTGGAAGCTGGCAGTTTGAGGCTTGACTATGTGTTACTGAATGCCTTGAGTGGTACCCCTGATAATTACAGCAGAAAAGTGTGCGTGCATGCATGCGTGCGTGCTTGTGTTTATTTGAATACATATAAGC